>NC_057806.1:363749500-364049500 GCF_018294505.1 Triticum aestivum | reverse complement strand
ACAGTAGCAAATTTCCCTCAAGTGGATGACCTAAGGTTTATCAATCCGTAGGAGGCGTAGGATGAAGATTGTCTCTCTCAAGCAACCCTACAAGCAAATAACAAAGAGTCTCTTGTGTCCCCAACACACCCAATACAATGGTAAATTGAATAGGTGCACTAGTTCGGCGAAGAGATGGTGATACAAGTGGTATATGGATGGTAGATAAAGGTTTTTGTAATATTAAAATATAAAAACAGCAAGGTAACTAATGGTAAAAGTGAGCACAAACGGTATTGCAATGCGTTGAAACAGGGCCTAGGGTTCATACTTTCACTAGTGCAAGTTCCCTCAACAATAATAACATAATTGGATCATATAACTATCCCTCAACATGCAACAAAGAGTCACTCCAAAGTCACTAATAGCGGAGAACAAACGAAGAGATTATGGTAGGGTACGAAACCACCTCAAAGTTATTATTTCCAATCAATCAGTTGGGCTATTCCTATAAGTGTCACAAACAGCCCTAGAGTTTGTACTAGAATAACACCTTAAGACACAAATCAACCAAAACCCTAATGTCACCTAGATACTCCAATGTCACCTCAAGTATCCGTGGGTATGATTATACGATATGCATCACACAATCTCAGATTCATCTATTCAACCAACACATAGAACCTCAAAGAGTGCCCCAAAGTTTCTACCGGAGAATCACGACGAAAACGTGTGCCAACCCCTATGCATAGGTTCATGGGCGGAGCCCGCAAGTTGATCACCAAAACATACATCAAGTGAATCACGTGATATCCCATTGTCACCACAGATACGCACGACAAGACATACATCAAGTGTTCTCAAATCTTTAAAGACTCAATCCGATAAGATAACTTCAAAGGGGAAACTCAATCCATTACAAGAGAGTAGAGGGGGAGGAGAATCATAAGATCCAACTATAATAGCAAAGCTCGCGATACATCAAGATCGTATCACCTCAAGAACACGAGAGAGAGAGAGAGAGAGAGATCAAACACATAGCTACTGGTACATACCCTCTGCCCCGAGGGAGAACTACTCCCTCCTTGTCATGGAGAGCACCGGGATGATGAAGATGGCCACCGAAGAGGGATTTCCCCCTCCGGCAGGGTCCCGGAATGGGTCTAGATTGGTTTTCGGTGGCTACGGAGGCTTCTGGCGGCGGAACTCCCGATCTATTGTGCTCCTCAATCGTTTTAGGGTATATGGATATATATAGGCGGAAGAAGTACATCAGGGGAGCCACGAGGGTGGAGGGCGCGCCCCCTTGCCTCGTGGCTTCCTCGTTGCTTCCCTTGCGTGGACTCCAAGTCTCCCCGGTTGCTTTCCTTCCAAAAATAAGTTCCGTGAAGTTTTAGGTCAATTGGACTCCGTTTGATTTTCCTTTTCTGCGATATTCTAAAACAAGGGAAAAAACAGAAACTGGCACTAGGCTCTAGGTTAATAGGTTAGTCCCAAAAATCATATAAAATAGCATATAAAGGCATATAAAACATCCAAGGTTGATAATATAATAGCATGGAACAATAAAAAATTATAGATACGTTGGAGACGTATCAAATACTCTTCCCTCGAAAACTGTTGCGATCCCCTATACTTGTGGGTTATCAAGGATCGATGGTGATGATGATGGTGATGATTTTCCCCTCCCGGAGGATTGTTTCCCCGGCAGAATAGCTCCACCGGAGCCCTAGAATGGTTCCACCAAGGTTCCGCCTCATGGCGGCGGAGTTTCGTCCCGTGAGCTTGCTTATGATTTTTTTCCAAGGCAAAAGCATTCATATAGCCAAAGATGGGCACCAGAGGCCTGCCAAGGGCCCACGAGGCAGGGGGCGCGCCCCACCCTCGTGGACGGTGGGTGGCCCCCCTCCGATGCTTTCTTCACCCAATATTTTTTATATATTCTGAAACTGACTTCCGTGGAGTTTCAGGGCTTTTGGAGTTGTGCGGAATAGATCTCTAATATTTGCTCCTTTTCCAGCCCAGAATTCCAGCTGCCGGCATTCTCCCTCTTCATGTAAACCTTGTAAAATAAGAGAGAATAGGCATAAGTATTGTGACATAATGTGTAATAATAGCCATAATGCGATAAATATTGATATAAAAGCATGATGCAAAATGGACGTATCAACTCCCCCAAGCTTAGACCTCGCTTGTCCTCAAGCGGAAGCCGATAACGAAAAATATGTCCACATGTTTAGAGATAGAGGTGTCGATAAAATAGAATACGGACATGAGGGCATCATGATCATTCTTATAAGAACAACATATATATATATATATACATTGTCATATGATTTCTTATGCTAAAGTAACAATTCATTCACAATTTCAAGTATGCATCAGAAACTTCATTGAAAACTAACAAACTATAATCTCAGTCATTGAAGCAATTGCAATTTATCATAACATTGGAAAGAGTCAACATAAGAGTTTTCAGCAAGTCCACATACTCAACTATCATTTAGTCTTTCACAATTGCTAACACTCACGCAATATTTACGGGTATGAAGTTTTAATCGGACACAAAGAAAGACATGGGCTTATAGTTTTGCCTCCCAACCTTTTACCTCAAGGGTAATGTCAACAATAATAGTTCATGATAACCTACATCCAATTGGATATATATATATATATATATATATATGGATCTTTCCAACACAATGTACTTGCCAAAGGATAAAATGTAAAAAGGAAAGGTGAAGATCACCATGACTCTTGTATAAGGTATAAGACAAAAGTAAAAGATAGGCCCTTCGCAGAGGGAAGCAGAGGTTGTCATGTGCTTTTATGGTTGGATGCACAAAATCTTAATGCGAAAGAACGTTACTTTATATTGCCACTTGTGATATGGACCTTTATTATGCAGTCCGTCGCTTTGATTTCTTCCACATCACAAGATCGTATAAAGCTTATTTTCTCCACACTAATAAATCATACATATTTAGGTTGCAATTTTTATTGCTTGCAACAATGACAACTTACTTGAAGGATCTTAGTCAATCCATAGGTAGATATGGTGGACTCTCATGGCGAAACAGGGTTTAAGGATATTGGGAAGCACAAGTAGTATCTCTACTTGGTGCAAAGAATTTGGCTAGCATGAGGGGGAAAGGCAAGCTCAACATGTTGAATGATCCATGACAATGTAATTTATTTCGGATGTAAGAAAACATAACCCATTACATTGTCTTCCTTGTCCAACATCCAATTTTTAGCATATCATATTTTAATGAGTGCTCACAATCATAAAAGATGTCCAAGATAATATATTTATATGTTAAAGCCTCTCTTTCTTTATTACTTCCTATTAATTGCAACGATGACCAAAACTATGTTTGTCAACTCTCAACAACTTTTATTCATCATACTCTTTATATGTGAAGTCATTACTCTCTATAAGATCCATATGATCTCTTTATTTCTTTTTATTCTTTCTCTTCTCTTTTATTTTATTCCCTATAGATCATGGAAAAATCATCAAGCCCTTGACTCATAACTAATCTTTATTATATATAGCTCACGGACTCGATTACATAGAAGGATCATAAAGCAAAACTCAAAACTAGATCATACTAAAACTTTATTCTACTAGATCCAGATATAACCAAAAGGATCGAACTAAGAAAAACGGTAAAGATAAAAGTGTGATGGTGATTTGATACTAGGGCACTCCCCAAGCTTGGCAGTTGCCAAGGGGAGTGCCCATACCCATGTGTTTATGTCTCCTTCCTCGGAGGTGGTGATGATGAAGTTGTTGATGATGTAGGCTTGTCGTCCATCTTCCAAGGCATAGGCTCACCATCATAGAAGGATGATCAAGTCTCCGAGATTCTTGAATCTGCAGCCAAACTCGTCCTCTTGAATCTATATTCATACTCAAAATTTTGGTTTTGCAGGTCATAGATTTGGGCATGGAGATGCTTGATTTTCTCGTGAAGCTTGAAGATGGTCTCCCCGATGTTCCTGACATCTAGCTTGGTGTTGTTGGTGAGCTTCGTGATCATTATATGATTGGCGTCGAGTCCACATTCCACCATCTCCTGGCACTTGAAAAGTTGTTGCTCCATTGCCTCGAGCCTTGTCTCCACACTTCCGGTCCTCCTTGGTCCCTCAACATCTCAGATGTGTAGCAACCCCTCACGCATCTCAATAGTTTGAGGATGTTGGAGCACTTCCGCGAGGTAGGGGTTGATGACCTTCTCGAAGAACTTGTCCTTGGGGGCACTTGGAGACGTCATGGTGATCTAGATCTGTCAGAAAAATAGCTCGAAACAAAAACAGAGGATATTTGCATGGTACGGTGGTCAAAACCTTCGGCAGATTATATAATGAATTTTTACCGACCAAAAGAAGTATCGTGCAAGAAAACAGAGTCTGGAGAACACACGAAGTGCCCACGAGGCAGGGGCGCGCCCAGGGGGGTAGGGCGTGCCCTCCACCCTCATGGAAGCCTCGTGTCCTTCCCAGACTGCTTCTTACTTTCCTATTTTCTTAAATATTCCAAAACGGAGAAAAATTGCTATTAGAACTGTTTTGGAGTTGGTTTACTCACCGTACCTCATACCTATTCCCTTTCGGAGGCTGAAACGTTCTGGAAGGTGTCCTTTATGTATTCCTCTGGGGTTACGGTTTCAATAACATTAGTTTCAACATTTATAGGATTACCTGAGATATAATGTTTGATTCTTTGATCGTTCACCACCCTCGGATTTGTGCCTTTGAAGTTGTTGATTTTTATGGCACCCGAACGGTATACCTCCTCGATGACGTAAGGACCTTCCCATTTAGATAGGAGTTTTCCTGCAAAAAATCTTAAACGAGATTTGTATAACAATGCATAATCACCTACATTAAACTCACGTTTTTGTATCCTTTTGTCATGCCATCTTTTAACTTTTTCTTTGAACAGCTTGGCATTCTCGTAGGCCTGGGTTCTCCATTCATCAAGTGAGCTAATGTCAAATAGTCTCTTCTCACCGGCAAGTTTGAATTCATAATTGAGCTCTTTAAAGGCCCAATATGCCTTATGTTCTAGTTCGAGAGGTAAGTGACATGCTTGTCCATAGACCATTTTATATGGAGACATGCCCATAGGATTTTTGTATGCAGTTCTATATGCCCATAATGCATCATCAAGTTTCTTTGACCAATTATTTCTAGATCTATTAACAGTCTTTTGCAAAATTAATTTAAGCTCTCTATTACTCAGTTCTACTTGACCACTAGACTGCGGGTGATACGGAGATGCAATTCTATGATTAACATCATACTTAACAAGCATTTTACGAAAAGCACCATGAATAAAATGTGAACCACCATCAGTCATCAAATATCTAGGGACTCCAAACCTTGGAAAAATAACTTCTTTAAGCATCTTAATAGAGGTGTTATGATTAGCACTACTAGTAGGAATAGCTTCGACCCACTTAATAACATAATCAACAGCAACTAAAATATGTGTATACCCATTAGAGGAAGGAAACGGTCCCATATAATCAAAGACCCAAACATCAAATGGTTCAATAATAAGTGAATAATTCATAGGCATTTCTTGACGTCTACTAATATTACCAATTCTTTGACATTCATCACAAGACAAGATAAACTTACGGGCATCCTTCAATAGAGTGGGCCAATAAAAACCGGATTGCAATACCTTATGTGCAGTTCTATCTCCAGCATGGTGTCCTCCATAAGCCTCGGAGTGACACTTGTGTAGGATATGTTCCTGTTCATCCTCAGGTACACAACATCTAATAACACCATCTACTCCTTCTTTACAAAGGTGTGGGTCATCCCAGAAGTAATGGCTTAAATCATAGAAAAACTTTTTCTTTTGCTGGTATGTGAAACTAGGTGGTATAAATTTAGCAACAATGTAATTAGCATAATCAGCATACCATGGAGCAGTATGAGAAGCATTTATGACAGCTAATTGTTCATCAGGAAAGCTATCATCAATAGCTAGCGGGTAATCAAGAACATTCTCTAACCTAGACAACTTGTCTGCAATGGGGTTCTCGGCTCCCTTTCTATCAATAATATGCAAATCAAATTCTTGTAGCAAGAGAACCCATCTAATAAGTCTAGGTTTAGCATTTTTCTTTTCCATAAGATATTTAATAGCAGCATGATCAGTGTGAACAGTTACTTTAGAATCAATAGTATAAGGTACGAACTCATCACAAGCAAATACAACTGCAATTTTTTTCCAGTAGTAGCATAATTTCTCTGGGCACTGTCTAGTTTTACTTGCATATTGGATAACATTTAATTTCTTATCAACTCTTTGTCCTAGAACAACACCTACAACATAATCACTAGCATCACACATAATTTCAAATGGTAAGTTCCAATCAGGAGGTTGAACAATGGGTGCAGAAATCAAGGCTTTCTTAAGTATTTCAAATGCTTCTACACAATCATCATCAAAGATAAAAGGAACATCTTTTTGTAAGAGATTAGTGAGAGGCCTGGAAACTTTTGAGAAGTCTTTAATGAACCTCCTATAAAAACCGACATGACCAAGGAAACTTCTTATACCTTTAATGTCCTTAGGACACGACCTATTTTCAATAGCATCAACTTTAGCTTTATCAACTTCAATACCTCTTTCAGAAATTTTATGCCCTAAGACAATACCTTCATTAACCATAAAGTGGCACTTCTCCCAATTCAAGACAAGATTAGTTTCTTCACATATCTGCAAAACTCGATCAAGGTTGCTTAAGCAATCATCAAAAGAAGTTACATAAACGGATAAATCATCCATGAAAACCTCAACAATCTTTTCACAAAAGTCAGAGAATATAGCAGTCATACATCTTTGAAAGGTAGCGGGTGCATTACATAAACCAAAAGGCATACGTCTATAAGCAAAGGTATCGAAAGGGCAAGTAAAGTTTGTCTTTTCTTGATCCTCTTTTGACACATGTATTTGAGAAAAACCAGAATAACCATCTAGAAAGCAAAAATGTGTATGTTTGGATAATCTTTCTAGCATTTGATCAGTAAAAGGTAAAGGGTAATGATCCTTTTTCATAGCTTTATTTAATTTGCGGAAATCAATTACCATTCTATAACCTGTAACAATTCTTTGTGGGTTCAATTCATCTTTATCATTGGGAACAACAGTAATACCTCCCTTCTTAGGGACACAATGGACAGGACTTACCCACTAACTATCAACAACGGGATAAATTATACCTGCCTCCAGAAGCTTTAGTATTTCTTTTCTTACCACTTCTTTCATCTTAGGATTTAACCGTCGTTGGTCATCAACAACCGGTTTAGCATCTTTCTCCAATTTTATTTTGTGCTAGCATAGAGTGGGACTAATGCCCTTAAGATCATCAAGAGTATATCCAATAGCAGCGCAGTGCTTCTTCAGAGTTTTCAATAGTTTCTCTTCTTCCTGCTCTGAAAGGTTAGCACTAATAATAACAGGATATATCTTCTTTTCATCAAGATAAGCATATTTAAGAGTATCAGGCAATGGTTTAAGCTCAAACACGGGATCACCCTTGGGTGGAGGAGGATCCACTAGGATTTCAATAGGCAAGTTGTGTTTCAAAATAGGTCCCTGTTTAAAGAATACTTCATCTATTTCCCTTCTTTCATTCATAAACATATCATTTTCATGGTCAAGCAAATATTGTTCTAAAGGATCATTAGGAGGCACGACAATAGAAGGAAGACCAATAATTTCATCTTTAAGAGGCAATTCCTTATCATGGGGTTGTCTACGAAATTTAGCAAAATTAAACTCATGAGACATATCCCCCAAACCAATAGTAACAACATCCTTTTTGCAATCTATCCTAGCATTAACAGTATTCAAGAAGGGTCTACCAAATATAATGGGACAAAAGTCATCTTGTGGGGAACCAAGAACAAGAAAATCAGTAGGATATTTGATACGTCTCCAACGTATCTACTTCTCCAAACACTTTTGCCCTTGTTTTGGACTCTAACTTGCATGATTTGAATGGAACTAACCCGGACTGACGCTGTTCTCAGCAGAATTGCCATGGTGTTATTTTTGTGCAGAAATAAAAGCTCTTGGAATGACCTGAAAAATCAACGGAGAATATTTTTGGAATATATAAAATATTGTCGGCAGAATCAAGGCCAGGGGCCCACACCCTGTCCACGAGGGTGGGGGCGCGCCTACCCCACCTGGGCGCACCCCCTACCTCGTGGGCCCCCGGGTGTGCTACCTCTTGAGCACTGCATTGGATTT
This sequence comes from Triticum aestivum, assembly GCF_018294505.1. NCBI lineage: Eukaryota > Viridiplantae > Streptophyta > Magnoliopsida > Poales > Poaceae > Triticum > Triticum aestivum. Next base: position 364,041,237 of record NC_057806.1, on the reverse strand, counting down.
CCCTGAAGAGGAAGGGATGATGCAACAAAGTATCATAAGTATTTCCCTCGGTTTTTGAGAACCAAGGTATCAATCCAGTAGGAGGCTACGCTCGAGTCCCTCATACCTACACAAAAACAATAGCTCAACACAACCAACGCGCTTAGGGGTTGTCAATCCCTTCAAGGTCACTTACGAAAGTGAGATCTGATAGAGATGATAAATAATATTTTTGGTATTTTTGGTATAGAGATGCAAAGTAATTAAAGTAAAAGCAAAGTAAAAGCAAAACAATAATAAAGTAATGGAGATTTATATGATGAGAAAGAGACCCCGGGGGCATAGGTTTCACTAGTGGCTTCTCTCAAGAGCATAAGTATTCTACAATGGGTGAACAAATTACTGTTGAGCAATTGACAGAATTGAGCATAGTTATGAGAATATCTAGGTATGATCATGTATATAGGGATCACGTCCGAGACAAGTAGACATAAACGATTCTGCATCTACTACTATTACTCCACTCATCGATTGCTATCCAGCATGCATCTAGAGTATTAAGTTAAAAACAGAGTAACACCTTAAGCAAGATGACATGATGTAGAGGGATAGTTTCATGCAATATGATAAAAAAACATCTTGTTAATCCTCGATGGCAACAATACAATACGTGCCTTGCTGCCCCTTCTGTCACTGGGAAAGGACACCGCAAGATTGAACCCAAAGCTAAGCACTTCTCCCATGGCAAGAACAACCAATCTTGTAGGCCAAACCAAATTGATAATTCGAAGAGACTTGCAAAGATAACCAATCATACATAAAAGAATTCAGAGAAGATTCAAATATTATTCATAGATAGACTGGATCATAAACCCACAATTCATCGGTCTCAACAAACACACCGCAAAAAGAAGATTACATCGAATAGATCTCCACAAGAGAGGGGGAGAACATTGTATTGAGATCCAAAAAGAGAGAAGAAGCCATCTAGCTACTAGCTATGGACCCGTAGGTCTGAAGTAAACTACTCACACTTCATCGGAGGGGCTTGGATGATGATGTAGAAGCCCTCCATGATCGATGCCCCCTCCGACGGAGCTCCGGAACAGGCCCCAAGATGGGATCTCGTGGATACAGAAAGTTGCGGCGGTGGAATTAGGTTTTTGGCTCCGTTCCTGATCGTTTGGGGATACGTGGATATATATGGGAGGAAGAAGTATGTCGGTGGAGCTTCGAGGGGCCCACGAGGCAGGGGGACGCGCCCTAGGGGGCGCCCTCCACCCTCGTGACCACCTCGTGGCTTTCTTGACGGAGGGTCCAAGTCTCCTGGATCTTATCTGATGAGAAAATCACGTTTCCGAAGGTTTCATTCCGTTTGGACTCCGTTTGATATTCCTTTTCTTCGAAACCCTAAAATAGGCAAAAAACAACAATTCTGGGCTGGGCCTCCGGTTAATAGGTTAGTCCCAAAAATAATATAAAAGTGGATAATAAAGCCCAATAATGTCTAAAACAATAGATAATATAGCATGGAGCAATCAAAAAATATAGATACATTGGAGACGTATCAAGCATCCCCAAGCTTAATTCCTGCTCGTCCTCGAGTAGGTAAATGATAAAAACAGAATTTTTGATGCGGAGTGCTACTTGGCATAATTTTAATGTAATTCTTCTTAATTGTGGTATGAATATTCAGATCCGAAAGATTCAAGACAAAAGTTCATATTGACATAAAAATGATAATACTTCAAGCATACTAACTAAGCAATTATGTCTTCTCAAAATAACATGGCCAAAGAAAGTTCATCCCTACAAAATCATATAGTTTAGTCATGTTTCATTTTCGTCACACAAGAATGCTCTCATCATGCACAACCCCGATGACAAGCCAAGCAATTGTTTCATACTTTAGTAATCTCAAACCTATAAACTTTCACGCAATATATGAGCGCGAGCCATGGACATAGCACTATGGGTGGAATAGAATATAATGAGGGGGGTTATGTGGAGAAGACAAAAAAGGAGAAAGTCTCACATCAACGAGGCTAATCAATGGGCTATGGAGATGCCCACCGATTGATGTTAATGCAAGGAGTAGGGATTGCCATGCAACGGATGCACTAGAGCTATAAATGTATGAAAGCTCAACAAAAGAAACTAGTGGGTGTGCATCCAACTTGCTTGCTCACGAAGACCTAGGGCACTTGAGGAGGCCCATTGTTGGAATATACAAGCCAAGTTCTATAATGAAAAATTCCCACTAGTATATGAAAGTGATAACATGAGAGACTCTCTACTATGAAGATCATGGTGCTACTTTGAAGCACAAGTGTGGTAAAAGGATAGTAACATTGTCCCTTCTCTCTTTTTCTCTCATTTTTTTGGGCCTTCTCTTTTTTATGGCCTTTCTCTTTTTTGGGCCTTCTCTTTTTTATGGCCTTTCTTTTTTTATATTCCTCACTTGGGACAATGCTCTAATAATGATGATCATCACACTTCTATTTATTTACAACTCAATGATTACAACTCGATACTAGAACAAAGATGACTCTATATGAATGCCTCCGGCGGTGTACCGGGATATGCAATGAACCAAGAGTGACATGTATGAAAGAATTATGAACGGTGGCTTTGCCACAAATACTATGTCAACTACATGATCATGCTAAGCAATATGACAATGATGAATGTGTCATGATGAACGGAATGATGGAAAGTTGCATGGCAATATATCTCGGAATGGCTATGGAAATGCCATAATAGGTAGGTATGGTGGCTGTTTTGAGGAAGATATAAGGAGGTTTATGTGTGAAAGAGCGTATCATATCACGGGGTTTGGATGCACCGGCGAAGTTTGCGCCAACTCTCAATGTGAGAAAGGGCAATGCACGGTACCGAAGAGGCTAGCAAGGATGGAAGGGTGAGAGTGCGTATAATCCATGGACTCAACATTAGTCATAAAGAACTCACATACTTATTGCAAAAATCTACAAGTCATCAAAAACCTCGGCACTACGCGCATGCTCCTAGGGGGATAGATTGGTAGGAAAAGACCATCGCTCGTCCCCGACCGCCACTCATAAGGAAGACAATCAAATAACACCTCATGTTTCAAATTTGTTGCATAACGTTTACCATACGTGCATGCTACGGGACTTGCAAACCTCAACACAAGTATTTCTCAATTTCACAACTACTCAACTAGCATGACTTTGATATTATTACCTCCATATCTCAAAACAATCATCAAGCATCAAACTTTTCTTAGTATTCAACACACTCATACGAAAGTTTTATTATTAATCTTGCATACCAAGCATATTAGGATTTTAAGCAAATTACCATGCTATTAAGACTCTCAAAATAATCTAAGTGAAGCATGAGAGATCAATAGTTTCTATAAAACAAATCCACCACCGTGCTCTAAAAGATATAAGTGAAGCACTAGAGCAAAACTATAAAGCTCAAAAGATATAAGTGAAGCACATAGAGTATTCTATCAAATTCCAAATCATGTATGGCTCTCTCAAAAGGTGTGTACAGCAAGGATGATTGTGGTAAACTAATAAGCAAAGACTCAAATCATAAAAGACGCTCCAAGCAAAACACATATCATGTGGTGAATAAAAATATAGCTCCAAGTAAAGTTACCGATAGAAGTAGACGAAAGAGGGGATGCCTTCCGGGGCATCCCCAAGCTTTGGCTTTTAGGTGTCCTTAGATTATCTTGGGGGTGCCATGGGCATCCCCAAGCTTAGGCTCTTGCCACTTCTTGTTCCATAATCCATCAAATCTTTACCCAAAACTTGAAAACTTCACAACACAAAACTTAAAGTAGAAAATCTCGTGAGCTCCGTTAGCGAAAGAAAACAAAAGACCACTTCAAGGTACTGTAATGAACTCATTCTTTATTTATATGGTGTTATACCTACTGTATTCCAACTTCTCTATGGATTATAAACTATTTTACTAGCCATAGATTCATCAAAATAAGCAAACAACACACGAAAAACAGAATCTGTCAAAAACAGAACAGTCTGTAGTAATCTGTAGCTAGCGCAAGATCTGGAACCCCAAAAATTCTAAAATAAATTTCTGGACGTGAGGAATTTATCTATTAATCATCTCAAAAATAATTAACTAAATATCACTTTCCAAATAAAAATGACAGCAGTTCTCGTGAGCGCTAAAGTTTCTGTTTTTTTAAAGCAAGTTCAACAAGACTTTCCCCAAGTCTTCCCAACGGTTCTACTTGGCACAAACACTAATTAAACACAAAAAACACAACCAAAACAGAGGCTAAATAATTTATTTATTACTAAACAGGAGCAAAAAGCAAGGAATAAAAATAAAATTGGGTTGCCTCCCAACAAGCGCTATCGTTTAACGCCCCTAGCTAGGCATAACAAGCAAGAATAGATCTAGGTATTGCCATCTTTGGTAGGCAATTCTTCAATGAGGCATCTATTTCCCTTAGGAATTTCTTTCTTTCTAGTGATTATCAAACACTTAGGCACAAAATCGAAAAATTCATTTGTAGCAATTGGTTCCTTAATGATAGCAAAAAGATTGGGATGAATACTTATAGATTTAAGATCCGCAGTTTCCTTACTAGATGATTCACCCTTATTTTTAGGAACATACATAAGTTGGCAATTTTAGTAGGAGGACTTGGAGTATTATTTACGGAAGAAAAAGTGGTTCCCAAGTTTGTAATGATACCCTCAAGTTTATCAATTCTAGTATAATCTAAGTTTATCTTCTCATTAACTATGGGTTCCTTTTCCTTAATATTTTTCAAAGTCATTCCTACCTTAGATCCATATTGAGTAATTTGATTGTGGATCTTTTTATCTAGATTTTCAATTAATTCAATAGTAGCAACTTTATTTTCAATAATTCCAAATCTTTGCATAACATGCTCCAAAGTTAACATAGTTCCATTAACCAAAACAGGTGGTGAGCCAAATAAATCTAACATAGCATTATAAGAATCAAAAGTATGGCTACCCAAGAAATTCCCTCTGGTAATGGTATCAAGGATATGTCTATACCAAGGATTAACACCTACATAAAAATTGCGGAGAAGAACTGAAGTAGATTGCTTCCTGGTAGATCTATTTCGAGCATTGCAAATTCTATACCAAGCATCTTTTAGATTTTCTCCCTCCCTTTGTTTAAAATTTAGAACTTCATTCTCGGGAGACAACAGAGAAGATATGAGACTAGCCATGACGACAAGCAAAAAAACTAACACACGATCAAACAAAGAGCAAACGGGCAAAAGAGGCAAATAGAGAGGGAGGAAGGATAGAGAGAGAGGGTGAATAAAACAGCAAGGGTGAAGTGGGGGATAGAAAACGAGAGGCAATTGGCAAATAATGTAATGCGGGAGATAGGGAATGTGATGGGTACTTGGTATGTTGACTTTTGCGCAGACTCCCCGGCAACGGCGCTAGAAATCCTTCTTGCTACCTCTTGAGCACTGCGTTGGATTTCCCCGAAGAGGAAGGGATGATGCAGCAAAGTAGCGTAAGTATTTCCATCAGTTTTTGAGAACCAAGGTATCAATCCAGTAGGAGGCTACGCTCGAGTCTCTCGTACCTACACAAAAACAATAGCTCAACGCAACGAACGCGCTTATGGGGTTGTCAATCCCTTCACGGTCACTTGCGAAAGTGAGATCTGATAGAGATGATAAATAATATTTTTGGTATTTTTGGTATAGAGATGCAAAGTAAATAAAGTAAAAGCAAAGCAATAATAAAGTAATGCAGATTTATATGATGAGAAAGAGGCCCGGGGGCCATAGGTTTCACTAGTGGCTTCTCTCAAGAGCATAAGTATTCTACGATGGGTGAACACATTACTGTTGAGCAATTGACAGAATTGAGCATAGTTATGAGAATATCTAGGTATGATCATGTATATAGGGATCACGTCCGAGACAAGTAGACCGAAACGATTCTGCATCTACTACTATTACTCCACTCATCGACCGTTATCCAGCATGCATCTAGAGTATTAAGTTAAAAACATAGTAACGCCTTAAGCAAGATGACATGATGTAGAGGGATAGTTTCATGCAATATGATAAAACCCCATCTTGTTATCCTCGATGGCAACAATACAATACGTGCCTTGCTGCCCCTTCTGTCACTGGGAAAGGACACCGCAAGATTGAACCCAAAGCTAAGCACTTCTCCCATGGAAAGAACAACCAATCTAGTAGGCCAAACCAAACTGATAATTCGAAGAGACTTGCAAAGATAACCAATCATACATAAAAGAATTCAGAGAAGATTCAAATATTATTCATAGATAGACTGGATCATAAACCCACAATTCATCGGTCTCAACAAACACACCGCAAAAATAAGATTACATCGAATAGATCTCCACAAGAGAGGGGGAGAACATTGTATTGAGATCCAAAAATAGAGAAGAAGCCATCTAGCTACTAGCTATGGGCCCGTAGGTCTGAAGTAAACTACTCACACTTCATCGGAGGGGCTTGGATTATGATGTAGAAGCCCTCCGTGATCGATGCCCCCTCCGACGGAGCTCCGGAACAGGCCCCAAGATGGGATCTCATGGATACAGAAAGTTGCAGTGGTGGAATTAGGTTTTTGGCTCCCATTCTGATTGTTTGGGGATACGTGAATATATGTGGGAGGAAGAAGTACGTCGGTGGAGCTTCGAGGGGCCCACGAGGCAGGGGGCACGCCCTAGGGGGCGCCCTCCACCCTCGTGACCACCTCGTGGCTTTCTTGACGGAGGGTTCAAGTCTCGTGGATCTTATCTGATGAGAAAATCATGTTTCTGAAGGTTTCATTCCGTTTGGACTCCGTTTAATATACCTTTTCTTCGAAACCCTAAAACAGGCAAAAAACAACAATTCTGGGTTGGGCCTCCGGTTAATAGGTTAGTCCCAAAAATAATATAAAAGTGGATAATAAAGCCCAATAATGTCTAAAATAGTAGATAATATAGCATGGAGCAATCAAAAATTATAGATACGTTGGAGACATATCAGGGTGCTCCACCGACCTCAACTCCAACTCTATATATTCATGTTCGGGGAGAAAAAATCAGAGAGAAGGATTCATCGCGTTTTACGATACGGAGCCGCCGCCAAGCCCTAATCTCTCTCGGGAGGGCTGATCTGGAGTCCGTTCGGGGCTCCGCAGAGGGGAATTCGTCGCCATCGTCATCATCAACCTTCCTCCATCACCAATGTCATGATGCTCACCGCCGTGCGTGAGTAATTCCATCGTAGGCTTGTTGGACGGTGATGGGTTGGATGAGATTTATCATGTAATCGAGTTAGTTTTGTTAGGGTTTGATCCCTAGTATCCATTATGTTCTGAGATTGATGTTGCTATGACTTTGCTATGCTTAATGCTTGTCACTAGGGCCCGAGTGCCATGATTTCAGATCTGAACCCATTATGTTTTCATGAATATATATGAGTTCTTGATCCTATCTTGCAAGTCTATAGTCACCTATTATGTGTTATGATCCATTAACCCCGAAGTGACAATAATCGGGATACTTACCGGTGATGACCGTAGTTTGAGGAGTTCATGTATTCACTAAGTGTTAATGCTTTGGTCTAGTACTCTATTAAAAGGAGGCCTTAATATCCCTTAGTTTCCAATAGGACCCCGCTGCCACGGGAGGGTAGGAAAAAAGATGTGCTACCTCTTGAGCACCGTGTTGGTTTTCCCTTGAAGAGAAAAGGGTGATGCAGCAAAGTAGTGTAAGTATTTCCCTCAGTTTTTGAGAACCAAGGTATCAATCCTGTAGGAGACTACACGCAAGTCCCTCGTACCTGCACAAACAAATAAGAACCTCGCAACCAACGCGATAAAGGGGTTGTCAATCCCTTCACGGTCACTTACGAGAATGAGATCTGATAGAGATAATAAGATAAATATTTTTGGTATTTTTATGATATAGATAGGAAAATAAATATTGCAAAGTAAAATAGATTGGAAACTTATATGATAAAAGATAGACCCGGGGGCCATAGGTTTCACTAGTGGCTTCTCTCAAGATAGCATAAGTATTTCGGTGGGTGAACAAATTAATGTCGAGCAATTGATAGAAAAATGCATAATTATGAGAATATCTAGGCATGATCATGTATATAGGCATCACAAGAAAAGTTCATTCCTACAAAATCATATAGTTTGGTCATGCTTCATTTTTGTCACACAAGAATGCTCTCATCATGCACTACCTCGATGACATGCCAAGCAATTGTTTCATACTTTAGTAATCTCAAACATTTTTCAACTTTCACGCAATACATGAGCGTGAGCCATGGATATAGCACTATGGGTGGAATAGAATATGATGATAGGGGTTATGTGGAGAAGACAAAAAAAGGAGAAAGTCTCACATCGACGCGGCTAATCAACGGTCTAGGGAGATGCCCATCAACTGATGTCAATGCAAGGAGTAGGGATTGCCATGCAACGGATGCACTAGAGTTGTAAATGTATGAAAGCTCAACAAAAGAAATTAAGTGGGTGGCCATCCAACTTGCTTGATCATGAAGACCTAGGGCATTTGAGGAAGCCCACTAGTATATGAAAGTGACAACACAAGAGACTCTCTATCATAAAGATCATGGTGCTACTTTGAAGCACAAGTGTGAAAAAAGAGGATAGCAGCATTGTCCCTTTTATTTCCCTTTTTTTGGGGCCTTTCTTTTTTTATTTGGCCTTTTTATGGGACAGTGCTCTATTAATGATGATCATCACACTTCTATTTATTTACAACTCAATGATTAAAACTCGATACTAGAACAAATATGACTCTATATGAATGCCTCCGGCGGTGTACCGGGAAGGGCAATGAATCAAGAGTGACATGTATGATAAATTATGCATGGTGGCTTTGCCACAAATACGATGTCAGCTACATGATCATGCAATGCAATATGACAATGATGAAGCATGTCATAAATGAAATGGTGGAAATCTGCATGGCAATATATCTCGAAATGGCTATGGAAATGCCATAATAGGTAGGTATGGTGGTTGTTTTGAGGAAGATATAAGGAGGTTTATGTGTGACAGAGCGTATCATATCACGGGGTTTGGATGCACCGGCGAATTTTGCACCAACTCTCAAGGTGAGAAAGGGCAATGCACGGTACCGCAGAGGCTAGCAATGATGGAAAGGTGAGAGTGTGTATAATCCATGGACTCAACATTAGTCATAAAGAACTCACATACTTATTGCAAAAAATCTACAAGTCATCAAAAACCAAGCATTACGCGCATGCTCCTAGGGGGATAGATTGGTAGGAAAAGACCATCACTCGTCCCCGACTGCCACTCATAATGAAGACAATCAAATAACACCTCATGTTCCAAATTTGTTACACAACGGTTACCATACTTGCATGCTACGGGACTTGCAATCTTCAACACAAGTATTTCTCAAATTCACAACTACTCAACTAGCACAACTTTAATATCACCATCCTCATATCTCAAAACAATTATCAAGTATCAAACTTCTCATAGTATTCAATGCACTTTTTATGATAGTTTTTATTATACCCATCCTGGATGCCTATCATATTAGGACTAATTTTATAACCAAAGCAAATTACCATGCCGTTCTAAAGGACTCTCAAAATAATATAAGTTAAGCATGAGAGATCAATAATTTCTATAAAATAAAACCACCACCGTGCTCTAAAATATATAAGTGAAGCACTAGAGCAAAATTATCTAGATCAAAAGATCTAAGTGAAGCACATAGAGTATTCTAATAAATTCTAATTCATGTGTGTCTCTCCCAAAAGGTGTGTACAGCAAGGATGATTGTGGTAAACTAAAAATCAAAGACTCAAATCATACAAGACTCTCCAAGCAAAACACATATCATGTGGTGAATAAAAATATAGCCTCAAGTAAAGTTACCGACGGAAGAAGACGAAAGAGGGGATACCTTCCGGGGCATCCCCAAGCTTAGGATTTTGGTTGTCCTTGAATTTTACCTTGGGGTGACTTGGGCATCCACAAGCTTAATTAGGCTCTCTCCACTCCTTATTCCATAATCCATCAAATCTTTACCCAAAACTTGAAAACTTCACAACACAAAACTCAACAGAAAATCTCATGAGCTCCGTTAGTATAAGAAAACAAACCACCACTTAAGGTACTGTAATTAACTCATTCTTTATTTATATTGGTTCTAAACCTACTGTATTCCAACTTCTCTATGGTTCATACCCTCCGATACTAGCCATAGATGCATTAAAATAAGCAAACAACACACGAAAAACAGAATCTGTCAAAAATAGAACAGTCTGTAGTAATCTGTAGGTTTAGAATACTTCTGTGACCCCAAAAATTGTGAAATAAATTGGTGGACGTGAGGAATTTGTCTATTAATCATATGGAAAAAGAGTCAACCTAATCGCACTCTTCAGTAAAAAATGGCAGCAAATCTCGTGAGCGCTAAAGTTTTTGTTTTTTACAGCAAGATCACAAAAACTTCCCCCAAGTCTTCCCGAAGGTTCTACTTGGCACAAACACTAATTAAAAACATGAAAACACATATAAACAGAGGCTAGATGAATTATTTATTACTAAACAGAACCAAAAAGCAAGAAACAAAAATAAAATTGGGTTGCCTCCCAACAAGCGCTATCATTTAACGCCCCTAGCTAGGCATAAAAACAAGAATAGATCTAGGTGTTGCCATATTTGTTATTAGGAAAGAAAAGAGAAAATTTCTTATCTATAGCATTATCCTTCTATTCTGAGAAAGTACATGGCCATTAATGGTAGAAGAAAGATTAAGCACGCTATGGAAATTTGCATCTAAGCTAGACTTCATCTCTTTGATAATTTCATTTTGATAAAAGCACAAAAGAGAGGTGGATTCTACCTTCTCACTCATGGGGTGCCCAAATATAGTTTTCATCTTTTCATAGGTATATATGGGATCCCCCTCAAGAAAACATTCTTCAAAAATAGAGTCTAAAACTTGCTTGAATGAAGAGGGTACGCCAACATAAAAGCTTTTCCGGTATATTTCGATATGATATTGGGGCACATAGTTGGCTCGGATCCTTAATAACCTATCCCAAGCATCCTTTAAAGACTCTTCAACTAAATAACGAAAAATTCCGGGATCATCTTCATCGAAAATATTCAAACCCTCATTGATAACCCCGGTAGGTCTTTCCATAGCATTATTATTTATGAGCTTATAAAGAATATAGGACTGTCCAAAGCACTGAAGCTCGTGGGAGAACACTTAGCCCTTTTTTGATTCGGCCATGGCGAAAGAAAAGCAAAAGGAAAAGAGGCGAATAAAACAGCAAGGGTGAAGTGGGGGAGAGGAAAACGAGAGGCAAATGGCAAATAATGTAATGCGAGGGATAAGAGTTTGTGATGGGTACTTGGTATGTCTTGACTTGTGCGTAGATCTCCCCGGCAACGGCGCCAGAAATCCTTCTTGCTACCTATTGAGCACTGCGTTGGGTTTCCCTTCAAGAGGAAAGGGTGATGCAGCAAAGTAGCGTAAGTATTTCCCTCGGTTTTTGAGAACCAAGGTATCAATCCAGTAGGATACTACACGCAAGTCCCTCATACCTGCACAAACAAATAAGAACCTCGAAACCAACGCGATAAAGGGGTTGTCAATCCCTTCACGGTCACTTACAAGAATGAGATCTGATAGAGATAATAATTTTTGGTATTTTTATGTTATAGATAGGAAAATAAATATTGCAAAGTAAAATAGATTGGAAACTTATATGATAAAAGATAGACCCGGGGGCCATAGGTCTCACTAGTGGCTTCTCTCAAGATAACATAAGTATTACGGTGGGTGAACAAATTACTGTCGAGCAATTGATATAAAAGTGCATAATTATGAGAATATCTAGGCATGATCATGTATATAGGCATCACGTCCGCGACAAGTAGACCGAAACGATTCTGCATCTACTACTATTACTCCACACATCGACCGCTATCCATCATGCATCTAGAGTATTAAGTTCATAAGAACAGAGTAACACATTAGGCAAGATGACATGATGTAGAGGGATAAACTCAAGCAATATGATATATACCCCATCTTTTTATCCTCGATGGCAACAATACAATACGTGCCTTGCTGCCCCTGCTGTCACTGAGAAAGGACACCGCAAGATTGAACCCAAAGCTAAGCACTTCTCCCATTGCAAGAAAGATCAATCTAGTAGGCCAAACCAAACTGATAATTCGAAGAGACTTGCAAAGATAACCAATCATACATAAAAGTTTTCAGAGAAGAATCAAATATTGTTCATAGATAAACTTGATCATAAACCCACAATTCATCGGATCTCGACAAACACACCACAAAAAGCGTCACATCAAATAGATCTCCAAGAAGATCGAGGAGAACATTGTATTGAGATCCAAAGAGGAGAATATTGTATTGAGCTAATAACTATGGACCCGAAGGTCTGTGGTAAACTACTCACACATCATCGGAGAGGCTATGGTGTTGATGTAGAAGCCCTCCGTGATCGATTCCCCCTCCGGCGGAGCTCCGGAAAAGGCCCCAAGATGGGATCTCTTGGGTACAGAAGGTTGCGGCGGTGGAAAATAGGATTTCGTGGTGCTCCTGGATGTTTTCGGGGTATATGGATATATATAGGAGGAAGAAGTAGGTCGGTGGAGCTGCGAGGGGCCCACGAGGGTGGGGGCGCGCCCAAGGGGGCAGGCACGCCTCCGTGCCTCGTGGCCGCCTCGTTTCTTTTTTGACGTCTACTCCAAGTCCCCTGGATCACGTTTGTTCCAAAAATAACTCTCCCGAAGGTTTCATTCCGTTTGGATTCTGTTTGATATTCCTTTTCTGCGAAACACTGAAATAGGCAAAAAACAGCAATTTGCACTGGGCCTTGGGTTAGTAGGTTAGTCCCAAAAATAATATAAAAGTGTATAATAAAGCCCATTAAACATCCAAAACAGGTAATATACTAGCATAGAACAATAAAAAAATTATAGATACGTTGGAGAGTATCAAGATGCCATGCAAGTTCTTTTCCATAAGCACGTATGACTATATTCGGAATACATGCCTACATTACATTGATGAACTGGAGCTAGTTCTGTGTCACCCTATGTTATAACTGTTGCATGAGGAATCGCATCCGACATAATTATCCATCATTGATCCATTGCCTACGAGCTTTTCACATATTGTTCTTTGCATAGTTACTTTTCCGTTGCCACTATTACAATCACTACAAAACCAACTGTTACTTTTGCTACCGTTACCGCTACTATCATATTACTTTGCCACTAAGTACTTTGCTGTAGATATTAAGTCTTTCAGGTGTGGTTGAATTGACAACTCGACTGTTAATACTTGAGAATATTCTTTGGCTCCCCTTGTGTCGAATCTATAAATTTGGGTTGAATACTCTACCCTCAAAAACTGTTGCAATCCCCTATGCTTGTGGGTTATCCAGACTATTTTCTGGCGCCATTGCCGGTGAGCATAGCTCTATTCTTTGAGTCACCTGGGATTTATATCTGTTGATCACTATGAAGAAATTGAAAGATAAAAGAACCAAGATTTTTCCCTCAACTACGAGGGGAGGTAAGGAACTGCCATCTAGCTCTTTACTGGATTCACCTTCTGTTTGAGAAAACTTGCGATACCTGCTCCTGCTATTAATTCTGATATGTCGCATGTTATTGATGATGTCACTTCTGCTTTGCATGATACTTATGATGAAACTACTTCTATGCTTGATAATACTGTGCCACCAGGTGAATTTCTTGATGAACAACTTGCTAGGGTTAGAGAGAATGAAATTATTGAAACTGATAATATAGATGAAAGTGATGATGAAGATTCTCCCCCTAGATATGAATTGCCTGCTGTGCCTGAGGGTTCTGTTATGGATGAAGAAACTACTAGAGACTTTTTAGCTTGCAATGATAGATATGATCTTAAGAAATTATTAGCAAAGCTTAAAGAAAAAATCTTTGAATGCTAGAATGAAATATGACCCTGATTTTTCTACTTCACCTATCTGTATTTCCGATAAGGATTATGATTTCTCTGTCGATCCTGAGTTAATTACTTTGGTTGAATCTGATCCTTTTTATGGCTATGAATCTAAAACTGTTGTGGCACATCTTACTAAATTAAATGATATAGCCACCCTATTCACTAATGATGAGAAAAATTGCTATTACTTTATTCTTAAGTTATTTTCGTTCTCATTAAAGGGTGATGCTAAATATGGTTTAATTCTCTTGATCCTGGTTGTGTGCGTAGTCCCTAGGATATGATTTATTACTTCTCAGCTAAATATTTCCCTGCTCATAACAAACAAGCTGCCTTAAGGGAAATATATAATTTTGTGCAAATTGAAGAAGAGAGTCTCCCACGAGCTTGTGTAGCGACCAGACCTCAAACAGTCTGATCTTTGTGTATAAGTGTCATCCCTGGATCGGTAATGCTGAAACACACAGTACTTGAAGGATTTATAGCAGAGGGCAATCACACACTTATTACATCGAATGTCTCAAAAGAGAACTTATTACAACAAATATGGCTTAAGGCCATCTAATACTATAACAGCGGAAGGCTTGGAAGATAAAGTGAGTCCATCAACTCCAACGGCATCACTGAGTGAAAGACCACGACCTAAGGCTCCTTACTCGTCGTCTGAAAAGTCTGCAACATGATACGTTGCAGCCCGAAAACGGGTCAGCACATAGAATATGCTGGCAAGTGTAATACAAGAGAGTAATGAACGTAATAATGCTATCACTACATGCATATATGGTTTGGTGGAGGCTGTAAGGTTAAAGGTTTTGCGAAAAGCCAATTTCTTCCTACTGCAAAGGAATACATTTTAGTTAACTATCAAGGTGGTTGTTAAACATTGAGAAGGTTCACCCAACTCAATCCCAATTAAAAGTAATCATCATTAAACCCAACTCAAATTATTTAAGAGTGATGAGATCCACATGATAATCCAAGAACTAGATACTCAAGATGTCCATAACCGGGGACACGGCTAACCATGATTAGTTTGTACACTCTGCAGAGGTTTGTGCACTTTTCCCCACAAGACTCAATCTCCTCCATTGGATTTCTTGCACTACATGGTGTTTGAGAAACGGATGACCGAGACACAGTCTTTCCGAAGAGGCCCCCTTAACTGATAGATAGGCTAGTACACCTACAATCCCCTACATCTGCTAGCCCATCATGGAAAGGTTTCCCACAACTTACTCAACTATGCCAGAGCCCATAATGGCATGTGGCTGCACACGGAAGTTTCCAGTATGAATAATCTTATGACCCTTTGAGCCTGGGTGGCGGTCCTTAGGAGAATCACACGGTACCCCGGGATTTCCAAAAATACAGGCAATCACTGGGTTCCTAGGTGCCTCAGTCCACCCAGATGTGTATTAAAGTTGCCACCTTAAGTAACCATTAATTTAACAATCTCACATCTGTCATGAATACACTCAAACCCAATCTACGTCTACGAGCATAGCATGGCAATATAAGCAACGTAGAAGTAACTCCCAGGGTTTGATAATAAACAGGTGAATAGGTACTACCTCATCTACTTCCCAAACCCACAATTTAATTCAGATCCTAACCATGCAATGTTTGAGGGTTGATCTAATGCAATGAAAACTGGGTAGTAAGAGGTATGATCAAAGTGTTACTTGCCTTGCTGATGATCCGCGAAACCTAGAGACTCGACGTAGCACGCTTCGCACTCTGGGTACTCTATCGCAATCAAACAAGCATACAATAAGCAATCAAACAAAAGCACGGGTAAAACTCAAATAAGAGATCTAACCAGAAAGTTTGACTTAAGAACTCTGGTTTGCAAAAAGAATCAAATCAAACGAAGCAACAAAACTCAAGCGGCGAGAGAAACAAGCTTCGTTTACTAATCTGGACTAAGGTCAAATTGTACAGTAGCAAAAACTTGCTTAAGTTGGTTAAACAGAAAGAGGGTTTCGAGACGAAACTCTAGGCGCTTGAATCGCCTGATTCCGATAAACGAGCGAAAAGTTATACTAGAACGAAAATCGGATCAGAAATCACGATCGAAAACAATCGTGGAAAATCTGAGAAAAAAGAAAAACTGACAAACAGGCTAACGAACGAACGTTCGCTGTCTGCGGCTAAATGGTGAAAACCGTACGTAAAAACGAACGTATGGACGAACATCCGCTAAATAACTAAACCAAAAAAATAGAACCGATCTAAAAATAAAAAACCACGGATATAAAAAAACCGTACGGTTTTTCGAAGAAAACTGGCGGGCAGCAGCGCTACCTCCAGCAAGTCCGGCGAGGGGCGGCGGCTCCGGCGAGGCGGCAGGTCGGCGGCGTGGTGACGGCGTGCGGCGTGGCGGCGGCGGCGGGGGGGGGGGGGGGGCGGGGCAGTTTAGGCTTAGGGTTTGGGTGGGGGTTGGTGGGCTGCGGGGTGCGGCTTTTAAGGGTCGGCCCGAAGAGTCCTGGCCGAAAACGGCCCTAAGTCGGTTTGACTTTTTTTTTTAAATAATTTCGACATCCAGAAAAAGAAAGAAAAAAAATACTAAACGGACTCCAAAAATCCCGAAATTTTTTTTCCCCGTCCTCTAAAAATAAGCCGGACAAGGTGAACATTTATTTGGGTCTAAAGTGTAATTTTGAAAAATGCATATTTTTCCTAATTCAAATAAAATAGCGACAAAACTCCGAATAAAAATCTTATTTAATTTTAATATTAAATCTCTGATATTTCTTTATTTTGAGGAAGTCATTTTATCCTCTCTCTTTTATTTTTAATAAAAGAAACATTTCAGAGAAAAATAATTAAAATCAAACGACCCTCTTTTCAAAATTCGAGTAAAACTCAAATATGAAAATAACGAAATCCCCAACTCACTCCGTAGGTCCTTGAGTTGCGTAGAATTTCTAGGATCAACCAAAATGCAATAAAACATGACATACAGTGATGATCTAATGTATAACATTCCAAATTGAAAATTTGGGATGTTACAAACCTACCACCCTTAAGATTAATCTCGCCCTCGAGATTCGGGTTGGCTAGAAAATAGGTGAGAGTGATCCTTGCGTAAGTCTTCCTCTCGTTCCCAAGTGGCTTCATCCTCAGTATGGTGACTCCACTGAACCTTGCAAAACTTGATAACCTTGTTGCGCGTAACTCGGCTGGCAAACTCGAGTATCTTGGCTGGTTTCTCCTCATATGTCAAATCACTATCCAACTGTATCGCTTCTAGCGGCACTGTATCTCTCAGAGGAATTTCAGCCATCTCCGCGTGGCAATTCATCAACTGAGAAACATGGAACACATCGTGAACTCCGGACAATCCTTCGGGTAATTCCAACTTGTAAGCAACTTCTTCCATACGTTCCAAAACTCTGCATGGTCCCACAAAACGTGGTGCTAACTTTCCCTTAACTCCAAAGTGCTTCACTCCTCGGAGTGGTGATACTCGAAGATACGCTCTGTCTCCGACTTCGTAGGTTGTCTCCTTGCATTTCGAATCCGCATAACTCTTCTGCCTGGATTGGGCTACCTTGAGTCTATCACGAATCAGCTTAACCTTCTCTTCAGACTCTTTAATCAAATCTAGTCCAAACAACTATCGGTCTCCAACTTCGTCCCACAACAACGGTGTTCTGCACCTCCTTCCGTATAGTGCTTCGAAAGGGGCCATCTTCAAACTGGCTTGATAACTGTTGTTATAAGAGAACTCTGCATAAGGCAAATTATCGTCCCAACTAGATCCATAGTCTAGCGCACAAGCTCTCAACATGTCCTCGAGAATCTGATTTACTCTTTCAGTCTGTCCATCTGTTTGCGGGTGAAAAGCTGTACTGAACTCTAGTCTGGTTCCCAAAGTTTCATGCAACTGATTCCAAAACTTTGAAGTAAACTGGGTTCCTCTATCTGATACAATGGTCCTCGGAACTCCATGCAGACATATGATCCTGGTCATATAGATCTTTGCCAACTTAGCACTGGTGTAAGTGGTCTTTACTGGGATGAAATGAGCTACTTTCGTCAATCGATCAACTACAACCCATATCGAGTCATAGCCTGAACGAGTCCTGGGCAATCCCGTGATAAAATCCATGCCTAGTTTATCCCACTTCCATTCGGGTATAGGCAATGGCTGTAGCAATCCTGCTGGCTTTTGATGTTCTGCCTTCACTCTCTGAAATACATCACAAACTGCTACATACTCTGCAATATCCTTCTTCATACCGGTCCACCAGAAACTGTCCTTCAAATCTAGATACATCTTGGTATTTCCTGGGTGAATCGAATATGGCGAATCATGGGCCTCTTGCAGAATCAACTTCTTAATCTCCTGATCATTTGGTACATATACGCGGTCCTCAAACCATAAAGTATTGTGCTCATCCTCACGAAATCCCTTGGCTTTTCCTTTGCTCATCCTTTCCTTTATTTTGGAAATCTCCTTGTCCGTCTTCTGAGCTTCTCTGATCTTATCCATCAGGGTAGACTGAATCTCCAATGCTGCTACATAACCTTTCGAAACTATCTCGAAACATAGTTCGCGAAGGTCTTCTATTAACCCCTTGGGTAATCCTCCGGTCATGAGGGTATTTACATGACTCTTGCGGCTCAACGCATCGGCTACTACGTTAGCCTTTCCTGGGTGATTGCAATCTCATATCATAATCGTTAATGAGTTCTAACCATCTCCTCTGCCTGAGATTTAACTCCTTGTGCGTGAAGATATACTTCAAACTCTTGTGATCCGTGTATACCTCACAATGGTTTTCGATGAAAAAATGTCTCCATGTCTTCAACGCATGCACTACGGCTGCTAACTCAAAATCATGTGTAGCATAGTTTAACTCATGGGGTTTAAGCTGTCGTGAGGCATATGAAACAACTCTTCCCTCCTGCATAAGTACGGCTCCAAGTCCTCGACGAGAAGCATCGCAATACACTTCATAATCCTTGCGTTGATCTGGTAGAATCAACACTGGTGATGTAACCAAGCGTCTCTTCAACTCCTGAAAACTGGCCTCACATTCCTCAGTCCAATTGAACTTGGTGTCCTTCTTTAACAACTCCGTCATGGGCTTTGCAATCTTTGAGAAATTCTCAATGAACCTCCGGTAGTATCCTGCGAGTCCAAGAAAACTCCGGATCTCTCCAACTGTCGTGGGTGCTTCCCAATTTGTCACGGTGACAACTTTGTTGGGGTCTACTGCTATTCCTTCTCCGGATATAACATGTCCAAGAAATCCAACTTCCTTCAACCAAAACTCACACTTGCTGAACTTGGAGTATAACTGATGTTCCCTGAGCTTGCCAAGTACCAAAAGCAAATGTTCTTTATGTTCTTCTTCATTCTTCGAGTAAACCAGAATATCATCAATGAACACTACGACGAACTTATCCAAAAACTCCATAAACACTTTGTTCATCATGTTCATAAAGTAGGCAGGTGCGTTAGTCAGGCCAAATGACATAACGGTATACTCATATAGCCCATACCTTGTGGTAAAAGCTGTCTTAGGTATGTCCTGCTCTCGAATCTTTAACTGGTGATAACCTGATCACAGATTGATCTTGGAAAACACCTTAGCTCATTGCAGCTGATCAAACAAATCATTGATCATCGGCAGTGGGTACTTGTTCTTGATCGTTACTTCATTTAATCCACGATAATCAACAACCATCCTTAACGATCCATCCTTCTTCTCCACTAGAAGTACTGGTGATCCCCAAGGTGACGAGCTTGGGCGAATATATCCCTTATCCAGTGACTCCTTAATCTACTTCTTAGTTTCCTCTAAATCCTGTGCGGGCATCCTGTACGGTCTCTTAGATATTGGCCCAGTGCCTGGCAAAAGCTCTATCAAAAACTCTATGTCTCTATCCGGTGGCATGCCTGGCAACTCTTATGGAAATACATCCGGAAAATTCTTTACTACTGGTACTTCCTCCTGCACAACTCCTGATAAGGAATTTACTTGAGTCCTATTTGGCACATGCTGGGATACATACTTGATCCTTTTTCCCTCTGGGTGGTGAGTAAAATCGTCTTACTGGCGCAATCGATGTTTCATCCATACATCGATAGCCAATCCATACCCAGAATCACATCCAAACCTTGCGATTCCAAAATTATCAGATCGGAGGGGGAAACATGCCTACCTATGGCCAATGGCATCTAAAAACATCCATGGCTTACCATATACTCTGCTCCGGGTGAGGTTACTAACATGGGTGTCTTAAGTATTCTAGTGGGCAGGTTATACTTATCCACAAATCCCCTTGATATGTATGAATGAGATGCACCAGTATAAAAAAACGACTTCAGTAAATGACTTAACCAAAAACTTACCAATTACTGCATCTGGTTGGGCTTCAATCTCCTCCATGTTAACGTGGTTCACTTGTGCCCTGTTGAAAGGGTTGGTCTTCTTCCCAGAGCTTCCATTGCCATTTCCATTCTTAGCTTCAGGACATTCATTGCCGTAATGTCTAGTCTTCTGACACTTGTAGCAAGTAATGTGGCTTAGATCCTTCTTGGCGGGTGTTGCCGGGTTGGAACGGTTCTGTCCGCTACTTCCTCCATTACCATTGCCGTTCTTGGGGCCACTATGGTTATGCGAGCTTCCTCCATTATGAGTGTGGCCTCCATGGTTATGCACAAGCCCTCCCGAGTTCGGGGTGAAACGGGGTCTCTGCTGAGCTCCAGAATTATACTTCCCTTGTGCATACTTCCTCTTGCGGCTGTCAATCTGCTGCTGCTTCCCTTCAAGCATGAGAGCTCTATCCACCAACTCCTGGTAGTTATTGAAATTTTCTACCATTAACTGTATGCTCAGCTCATCATTCAGTCCTTCCAGAAACTTCTCCTTCTTAGCTGCATCAGTAGCAACGTCATCTGGGGCATAACGTGCTAACTTACTAAACTCACCCACATACTGGCCAACAGTGCGTCCTCCTTGGTGTAAGTTGTGAAACTCACGCTTCTTCATGGCCATAGCTCTTGCTGATACATGGGTAGTATGGAAAGCATGCTAGAACTGATCCCATGCGATAGTGGCTATAGGATAGGTGACAGTGTAATTCTCCCACCATGAGGCTGCTGGTCCATCCAATTGGTGTGCGGCAAAACACACCTTCTCAGCATCTGTGCATCCTGTAGTGGTTAACTCCCTTCCAATCCTGCGGAGCCAATCATCTGCAACTATCGGCTCGGTGCTACTGGAAAACACCAGCAGCTGCAACCTCAGAAAATGGGCTAAGTTGTCAACTGGTGGTGGTGGTGGGTTGTTGTTGTTGCCTTGGTTCTAAACTAACAACTGCATCAGGGTATTCTGCTGCTGGATCAACTGAGTGAGATCTAGTGGAAAAGTAAATCCGGGGTCACATCTCGGAGGCATCTGAGGGTTTGGAGAGAAGAGAATAGAATAGAATGAGGTCTAGTGAGAAAACACTACCCATATGCACATGAGACAAACTTAATCATATCACTCAATCAATCAAGCAAGGGCATACAATCGGTCTAGAACTATCGTTACAAAGGTGCTTGGACTATACTATTTACATGGTAGGCTACTACTACTGTTTTGGTGGTCAACTAGAAATATTGATCGGTCGAAGACTCCATGACATATGCTCCAGCTTCATCAACATAGTCATCATTTCTATCGTCGGGGTCCGAGTCGGTGTCGTCGATGATGATGTAGTCCTCCAGACGAATCTCCTTGGGTTCTTCGTCTTCTCCTCCTGGCTCGGGGTCTCCCATGAATACTCCTAGCTTCCTTTCCAGATCGTCATTCCTCTCCACTAGTACGATGATTTCCTCCTCATAATCTTCACGAGTAGCCTTGAGTTCTTCCTCCAGCTCCGTGATCCTTGTCATTGCCTTCTTCAGATCTATCATGCCTGCGCACATCTGGTTCTCCTGGCGGCGAATATGCTGGTTTAACTCCTGTATGAAAGCTGCAATGGATCTATCCTTCCTGGTGCTGATCATCTCCCATTGCTCATCTCGGCGCCCACAAATCTGTTAGATAGTATCCTTGAGATCCTTGTGGTAAACTTCTCCAATGCGTCCTATTGTGATGTGAGCTGCCATACTCTTTCCTAGACTCCAGGTTGGTGCATCGAAAGAAAACTCTATGGGCTCAGTGACTGGTGTGAATGTCCTTCCTGGAACTTGAACTTGAATCATCCAACGCTCCTCTTCTGATAAAGTGGCATTGGAAGTCCCGGTGAAGCTTGGTATTCCAATGTTCAAGTACCTAGTGACTTCCTTCAAGTGTCTTCCAAAGGGGGCGTCTTCATCCGGTTGCGCAAACTTGTTCCTTGCGTCCGCCATCCTAAAGAGTAGAAAGAAGGAGAGGAGTCAGAAATGAGAAGAGAATAGGGATCTAGGGCTTTAGCTTAGTGGTCGTGTACTACAGTCAGCGTGTGCTCTGATACCATCTTTGTTGCGACCAGACCTCTAACAGTCTGATCTCTGTGTATAAGTGTCATCCCTGGATCGGTAATGCTGACGCACACAGTACTTGAAGGATTTATAACAAAGTGGCAATCACATACTTATTACAACGAATGTCTCAAAAGAGAACTTATTACAATAAATATGGCTTAAGGCCATCTAATACGATAACAGCGGAAGGCTTGGAAGATAAAGTGAGTCCATCAACTCCAACGGCATCACTGAGTGAAAGACCACGACCTAAGGCTCCTTACTCGTCATCTGAAAAGTCTGCAACATGATACGTTGCAGCCCGAAAACGGGTCAGCACATAGAATATGCTGGCAAGGTAACACAAGAGAGTAATGAACGGAAATTAATGCTATCACTACATGCATATATGGTTGGTGGAGGCTGTAAGGTTGATAGGTTTTGCGAAAAGCCAATTTTCCCCTACTGCAAAGGAATAAATTTTATTTAACTATCATGGTAGTTGTTAAACATTGAGAAGGTTCACCCAACTCAATCCCAATTAAGCATCATCATTAAGCCCAATCAAATTAATTTTTAAGAGTGATGAGATCCACATGATAATCCAAGAACTAGATACTCAAGATGTCCATAATCAGGGACGGGGCTAACCATGATTAGTTTGTACACTCTGCAGAGGTTTGTGCACTTTTCCCCACAAGACTCAATCTCCTCCGTTGGATTTCTTGCACTACAGGATGTTTGAGAAACGGATGACCGAGACACAGTCTTTCAGAAGCGTTAGCACCTTACGATGGGTAGACCGGTACACCAACAATCCCCTACATCTGCTAGTCTACCACTGTAAGAGTTCACACGACTTAATCAACTATGCCAGAGCCCATAATGGCATGTGGCTGCACACGGAAGTTTCCAGCATGAATAATCTTATGATCCCTTTGAGCCTGGGTGGCGGTTCATAGGAAAATCACATGGTACCCCAGGATTTCCAAGAATACAGGCAATCACTAGAATACCCAGGTGACTCAATCCACCCAGATGTGTATTAAAGTTGCCACCTTAAGTTGAACCATTAATTAACAATCTCACATCTGTCATGAAAACAGTCAAACCCAATCCACGTCTACGAGCATAGCATAGCAATATAAGCAACGTAGAAGTAACCCCCAAGGGTTTGATAATAAACAGGTGAATAGGTACTACCTCAACTACTTCCCAAACCCACAATTTAATTCAGATCCTAACCATGCAATGTTTGAAGATTGATCTAATGCAATGAAAACTGGGTAGTAGGAGGTCTGATCAAAGTGTTACTTGCCTTGCTGATGATCCGCGAAACCTAGAGACTCGATGTAGCACGCTTCGCACTCAGGGTACTCTATCGCAATCAAACAAGCATACAATAAGCAATCAAACAAAAGCATTGGTAAAACTCAAATAAGAGATCTAACCAGAAAGTTCAACTTAAGAACTCCGGTTGGCAAAAACAATCAAATCAAACGAAGCAACAAAACTCAAACGGCGAGAGAAACAAGCTTCGTTTACTAATCTAGACCTAGATCAATTTTTACAGTAGCAAAAACTTGTTTAAGTTGATTAAACGGAAAGAGAGTTTTGAGACAAAACTCTGGGCGTTTGAATCGCCTGATTCCGATAAACGAGCGAAAAGTTATACTAGAACGAAAATCGGATCAGGAATCGCGGTCGAAAATAATCGCAGAAAAATTTGAGAAAAAGAAAAACTGACGAACAGGCTAACGAACGAACGTTCATTGTCTGCGGCTAAACGGTGAAAACCGTTCATAAAATCGAACATAAAAGCAGTCGTTCCCTAATTAACTAAACCGAAGAAAATAAACCGAACCGGATCTAGAAAAAAACGGATATAGGGTTTATGAAATAAAACTGATCAGTTTTAAAAAAACCGGCGGCTACCTCGAACTCCGGCGGGGTCCGGTGAATCGGCGGCAGCGGGAGGTCCGGCGGGGCGGCGGCGGGCTCCGGCGAGGCGACGCGGGCGGCGGCGGCTAGGGTTAGGGTTTCGGGTGGGGCGGCGGTAACGGGCCTCAGGGCGGCGACTTATAAAGGCCTGGCCCGAGAAGTCCTGGCCGAGTACGGCCCTAAGTCGGTCGACTTTTTAAAAAAAAAAATTTTGACGTGCAGAAATAAGAAGAAAAGAAATACTAAACGGACTCCAAAAATTCCGAAATAAATTTTCTCCATCCTCTAAAAATAAGACGGACAAGGTGAACATTTATTTGGGCCTAAAACGCAATTTTGAAAAATGTTTTTTTCCTAATTCAAATAAAATAGCATCAAAACTCCGAATAAAAATCTTATTTGATTTTAATATTAAATCTATGGTATTTCTTTATTTTGAGGAAGTCATGTTATCCTCTCTATTTTATTTTTAATAAAAGAAATAATTCAGAGAAAAATAATTAAAATCAAACGATCCTCTTTTCATAATTCGAGAAAATCTCAAATCTGAAAATAACGAAATTCCCAACTCTCTCCGTAGGTCCTTGAGTTGCGTGGAATTTCTAGGATCAACCAAAATGCAATAAAACATGATATGCAAAGATGCTCTAATGTATAACATTCCAAATTGAAAATTTGGGATGTTACAGCTTGGGGGAGGCTTCTCCAATTACTTAATGCTTTGCCTGATCATCCTCTCAAGAAAAATGAAATACTTGATATCTTTTATAATGGACTAACTGATGCTTCCAGAGACCACCTGGATAGTTGTGATGGTTGTGTTTTTAGGGAATGAACTGTTGATCAAGCTGAATTGCTATTGAATAATATGTTGAGTAATGAAAATGATTGGACAATTCCTGAACCAACTCCTAAGCCAACTCTGAAAAAAAGGGGTATTCTATTTCTCAGTCCTGAAGATATGCAAGAGGCAAAGAAATCTATGAAAGAAAAAGGTATTAAAGCTGAAGATGTTAAGAATTTACCACCTATTGAAGAAATACATGGTCTTGATAACCCGACATAGGTAGTAAAGGTAAATTCTCTCTATATATTTGATAAATGGGAAATCCCATCTACTAAGTTTGCTAGCCAATGCTTGGATGAGTCTGATGACTTTATGGTTAAGCAAGAAGACTTCAATGCTTATGTTGGTAGATAATTGAAACATAATGCTTATATGATTGAACACTTGAGTGATTATATGTCTAGAGTTAAAGGTGAACTTAAACTTATTAGTAAACATGCTTCTATGGTTACCACTCAAGTAGAACAAGTACTTAAAGCTCAGAATGATTTGCTCAATGAATTAAATAATAAGAAAAATGATAATGTTGTTAGAGTTGTGACTAGAGGGGGTAAAATGACTCAGGAACCTTTGTATCCTGAGGGCCACCCTAAGAGAATTGGGCAAGATTCTCAGAGAACTAATTTGATGCACCTAGTTCTTCTAAGAAGAAGAAAAAGAAAAATGATAGGACTTTGCATGCTTCTAGTGAACCTGTTGTTGACACACCTGAGAATCCCAATGATATTTCTATTTCTGATGCTGAAACACAATCTGGTAATGAACATGAACCTAGTGATAATGTTAATGATGATGTTCATGTTGATGCTCAACCTAGCAATGACAATGATGTAGAGATTGAACCTGTTGTTGATCTTGATAACCCACAATCAAAGAATCAATGTTATGATAAGAGAGACTTTATTGCTAGGAAGCACGCTAAAGAAAGAGAACCTTGGGTTTAGAAACCCATGCCTTTTCCTCCTAAACCATCCAAGAAAAAGGATGATGAGGATTTTGAGCGCTTTGCTGAAATGATTAGACCTATCTTTTTGCGTATGTGTTTGACTGATATGCTTAAAATGAATCCTTATGCTAAATATATGAAAGATATTGTTACTAATAAAAGAAAGATACCGGAAGCTGAAATTTCCACCATGCTTGCTAATTATACTTTTAAGGGTGGAATACCAAAGAAACTTGGGGATCCCGGAGTACCAACTATACCATGCTCCATTAAAAGAAATTATGTTAAAACTGCTTTATGTGATCTTGGAGCCGGTGTTAGTGTTATGCCTCTCTCTTTATATCGTAGACTTGATTTGAATAAGTTGACACCTACTGAAATATCTTTGCAAATGGCTGATAAATCAACTGCTATACCTGTCGGTATTTGTGAGGATGTGCCTATTGTGGTTGCAAACGTTACTATTTTAACGGACTTTGTTATTCTTGATATTCCGGAGGACGATAGTATGTCTATTATTCTTGGAAGACCCTTTTTGAATTTTGCAGGGGCTGTTATTGATTGCACCAAAGGCAATGTCACTTTTCATGTTAATGGCAATGAGCATAAGGTACACTTTCCGAGGAAACAACCTCAAGTTCATAGTATAAACTCTATTGGAAAAATTCCATCGATTATTTTTGGAGGTTTTGAATTTCCTCTTCCTACTGTCAAGAAGAAATATGATATTCTTATTGTTGGGGATGTGCATATCCGAGTTGAAGTAACCTAGTATTATTCAAAATTTCTCTGGTTTCATGCAATTCGGAATGAGTTTGTTAACAAGACTTGATCAACCTTGTTAGTGGATTCCTTTTGATGAGAATGAGATGGATGAAGTTAGAAAGCACAACTCTCTGTACCCTCCTTTTACTTTCTGTTATTTAAATTAAATAAAGTAAAATTAGTATTTTTTTGTCTATTTTCTGAATTATCCTTGCAATAAAAAATACCTTGAAAATAAAAGTTCTCCAAATGTCCTAAAAATTTAATATGATTGTTCTAGAATATTTAAGAATTATTGGCACTGAGAACACACCAGGGGGACCCACCATGTGCCCACCAGGGTGGAGGGCGCACCCTACCCCCTCGGCACGCCCCCTTGCCTCGTGGACCCCACGTGGGTCCCCTCCACTTATTCTTGCACCCACACACTTCGTCTTCCTCCAGAAAAAATCACCCACCAGCTTAAACCTAAGTTCTAGCTCATCTTGCTGCCATTTTCGATCTCCTTGCTCAAAGCTCCATTCACAAAACTGCTTTGGGGTGTTCTTCGGTTTGTGACTCCTCCAATGGTCCAATTAGTTTTTGTTCTAGTGCTTTATTTATTGCAAATTTTTGCTGCTTAGGTGACCCTGTTCTTGAGCTTGCATGTCAAATTTATGTGGTTAAAAGTAGTTTTAATGCATGATATGGCCTCTAGGCACTTCTAGGAGTAGTTGCTATCAATCTTGTTGAGTTTGGTTCACTTTTATTTTGAGTTACTAAAAAATTTAGAAATTTTCCAGAGGAAGAAATATGTTTAGGAAAATGTACCAAGGTGGGTCCTCAAAGAAGCAAGGACCCAGGCCCGTGATACGTGAGCCGGACTATGAACTACCAAGAGAATCTCAAGTGCGGCCTTGTGAATGGCCGTCAGAAGATTTTATGGTCCAAGCAGGAATTAAGGAGGAATTTGACGCATATGTGCGTAATGCTGAACTTGAGGGCTTCGTGTCAGATAAGTGCCCCCAATATTATCACCTAACTAATTCCTTTGTGAGAAGGTTTAAATTTACATCATCATGCAATTCTCACACTATCCTTTTTGATCTGTATGATAAATCTTATACCATGGACTTAGAAGATTTTAATATTGCTTGCAAACTCGCAGTGGGGTAGTGTTAGGGAACCTCGCAAATCTGAATTTGAAGAATTTCTTGCTAGTATCAGTGTGGGGGAATCTAGAGAAATAACACAAGCTACCATAGGGAGCATTCATTTTCATGTCATACATTATTTTGCTCTCTTTATAGGTAGATGCATTAATGGTAAGGATGAGGCATGTCACATGTGTGTTCCCGATCTTAGTGTTCTCAAGAGTGTTGTATTAGGAGATAAACAATACAACTTGGGGGTCATTGTTGCACGTAGGTTGCATCATAACAGTATTATTGGAGACTTGTTTGGTGGAATTTATGCAACTCGTGTAGCTAATTTTCTTGAGATACCCATACATGAGAATGATATTGAATTGCCTCCTGCTTATCTAGATCATAATGCTATGGTTCGTCATCAGTTTGTTGAAAGGAACGATCAGTTCCTCCAGTACCGACTAATCTTTGACAGGCGTCGCACCGTCCATGTTGCTCTCCCTGCTCCTGCTTTCTTTGACTTTCAGACAAAAGGGAGATATGTTATAACCAGGGAGGAGGTGAACGAGTACGAGAGGAGGACGGAGGTAGCTCGCCTCCAAACTGCAACTCATCAAGCAGTAGTTGCTGCATCTCAGTATGACCCCAGCTACAACTTTGGATTTCCACCAGGCCAGTCGTGGCCATAGACCAACTTAGGCCAAAAGCCTAAGCTTGGGGGGGTACATATTTCTCACCGACATTACATTCATCTTCACACACTCATGCTAGTTGTCGGTGCTCATAGTTTTTCATTGTATTATCCATGCTAGTTTATTTTCTTTTCCAGCTTTCTTCTTGTGTGTTTGAAAAACCTTAAGAAAAACCAAAAAAATTAGTTGTAGCTTTTAGCTAGTTTACTTTCCATGCCTGTAGTAGTAGTAATTGAAAAGAAAACCCAAAAAGATTTCTCGTTCTTCTTTTGCTTGTTGGGAGCTTTCCCGTGTAAATAGTTTTGTTTCTTTTCTTTTCTTTGGGGTCGAGAGGAGAAGACCTTGATGAAAATGTTGAGTGACTCTCATATGCATTATTGTTGATCTAATAAAGAGCCCATATTACCTTGTTCACTCCCTTGAATTGAATGCTTGTAGATTCCAGCTTAGTCCAATGCACGTGCACTATTATTATTATCCACATTATTCGTTGTGCAAGTGAAAGGCAATAATGACGATACATGATGGACTGATTGAGATGAGAGGAGCTGGTATGAACTCGACCTCTCTTGTTTTTGTAAATATGATTAGTTCATCATTCCTGATTCAGGCTATTATGAATGAAACATGTTTGCGATGACAATTAGAGATTATAGTTGCTCATGCCATGCTTAATTTGCTAGGAGTTTATAATGGTGATAGGGTGGTATCCTCCTTTGAACAATTCGAGTGGCTTGACTTGGCACATGTTCATGTTGGGGAACGTAGCAGAAATTCAAAATTTTCCTACGTGTCACCAAGATCTATCTATGGAGAGACTAGCAACGAGGGGAAGGAGAGTGCATCTACATACCCTTGTAGATCGCTAAGCGGAAGCGTTCAAGTGAACGGGGTTGATGGAGTCGTACTCGCCGTGATTCAAATCATCGATGATCT
The DNA here is from genome assembly GCF_018294505.1 of Triticum aestivum. Taxonomy (NCBI): domain Eukaryota; kingdom Viridiplantae; phylum Streptophyta; class Magnoliopsida; order Poales; family Poaceae; genus Triticum; species Triticum aestivum. The sequence goes on along the minus strand of NC_057806.1, from coordinate 364,011,506 downwards.
AGTGCCGAACGGACAGCACCTCCGCGTTCAACACACGTACAGCTCGACGATGTCTCCCACGCCTTGATCCAGCAAGGAGAGAGGGAGAGGTTGAGGAAGACTCCATCCAGCAGCAGCACAACGGCGTGGTGGTGATGGAGGAGCGTGGCAATCCTGCAGGGCTTTGCCAAGCACCTACGGGAGAGGAGGAGGTGTCACGGGAGGGAGGGAGGCGCCAAGGGCTCAGGTATGGATGCCCTCCCTCCCCTCCACTATATATAGGGGCAGGGGAGAGGGGGGAGGCGCAGCCTTGCCCCTTCCTCCAAGGAAGGGGTGCGGCTAAGAGGGGGGAGGAGTCCATCCTCCCCAAGGCACCTCGGAGGTGCCTTCCCCTTTTAGGACTCTCCCCTTTTTCCTATATCTTGGCGCATGGGCCTCTAGGGGCTGGTGCCCTTGGCCCATGTAGGCCAAGGCGCACCCCTACAGCCCATGTGCCCCCCCCGGGGCAGGTGGCCCCACCCGGTGGGCCCCCGGGACCCTTCCGGTGGTCCCGGTACAATACCGATGACCCCGAAACTTGTCCCGATGGCCGAAACAGGACTTCCTATATATAAATCTATACCTCCGGACCATTCCGGAACTCCTCGTGACGTCCGGGATCTCATCCGGGACTCCGAACAACATTCGGTAACCACATACAAGCTTCCTTTATAACCCTAGCGTCATCAAACCTTAAGTGTGTAGACCCTACGGGTTCGGGAGACATGCAGACATGACCGAGATGTTCTCCGGTCAATAACCAACAGCGGGATCTGGATACCCATGTTGGCTCCCACATGTTCCATGATGATCTCATCGGATGAACCACGATGTCAAGGACTCAATCGATCCCGTATACAATTCCCTTTGTCTAGCGGTATGGTACTTGCCCGAGATTCGATCATCGGTATACCGATACCTTGTTCAATCTCGTTACCGGCAAGTCTCTTTACTCGTTCCGTAACACATCATCCCGTGATCAACCCCTTGGTCACATTGTGCACATTATGATGATGTCCTACCGAGTGGGCCCAGGGATACCACTCCATTTACACGGAGTGACAAATCCCAATCTCGATTCGTGCCAACCCAACAGACACTTTCAGAGATACCCGTAGTGTACCTTTATAGCCACCCAGTTACGTTGTGACGTTTGGCACACCCAAAGCACTCCTACGGTATCCGGGAGTTGCACAATCTCATGGTCTAAGGAAATGATACTTGACATTAGAAAAGCTTTAGCATACGAACTACATGATCTTGTGCTAGGCTTAGGATTGGGTCTTGTCCATCACATCATTCTCCTAATGATGTGATCCCGTTATCAACGACATCCAATGTCCATGGTCAGGAAACCATAACCATCTATTGATTAACGAGCTAGTCAACTAGGGGCTTACTAGGGACATGGTGTTGTCTATGTATCCACACATGTATCTGAGTTTCCTATCAATACAATTCTAGCATGGATAATAACGATTATCATGAACAAGGAAATATAATAATAATCAATTTATTATTGCCTCTAGGGCATATTTCCAACAGTCTCCCACTTGCACTAGAGTCAATAATCTAGTTCACATCAATATGTGATTAACACTCAAGGTCACATCCCCATGTGACTAACACCCAAAGAGTTTACTAGAGTCAATAATCTAGTTCACATTTACCATGTGATTAACACTCGATGAGTTCTGGGTTTGATCATGTTATGCTTGTGAGAGAGGTTATAGTCAACGGGTCTGAACCTTTCAGATCCGTGTGTGCTTTACAAATCTCTATGTCATCTCCTAGATGCAGCTACCACGTTCTATTTGGAGCTATTCCAAATAACTGTTCTACTTGGAGCTATTCTAAATTGTTGCTCCATTATACGTATCCGGTATCTCTACTCAGAGCTATCCGGATAGGTGTTAAGCTTGCATCGACGTAACCCTTTACGACGAACTCTTTTACCACCTCCATAATTGAGAAAATTCCTTAGTCCACTAGTTACTAAGGATAACTTTGACCGCTGTCCTGTGATCCATTCTTGGATCACTCTTGTACCCCTTGACTGACTCATGGTAAAGCACACTTCAGGTGCGGTACACAGCATAGCATACTGTAGAGCCTATGTCTTAAGCATAGGGGACGACCTTCGTTCCTTTCTCTCTATTCTGCCATGGTCGAGCTTTAAGTCTTAACTTCATACCTTACAACTCAGGCAAGAACTCCTTCTTTGACTGATCCATCTTGAACACCTTCAAGATCACGTCAAGGCATGTGCTCATTTGAAAGTACTATTAAGCGTTTTGATCTATCCTTATAGATCTTGATGCTCAATGTTCAAGTAGCTTAATCCAGGTTTTCCATTGAAAACACTTTCCAAATAACCCTATATGCTTTCCAGAAATTCTACGTCATTTCTGATCATTAATATGTCAACAACATATACTCATCAGAAATTCTATAGTGCTCCCACTCACTTCTTTGGAAATACAAGTTTCTCATAAACTTTGTATACACCCAAAATCTTTGATCATCATCAAAGCATACATTCCAACTCCGAGATGCTCACTCCAGTCCTCAGAAGGATTGCTGGAGCTTTGCATACTTATTAGCATATTTCAGGATAGACAAAACCTTCCGGTTGTATCACATACAACCTTTCCTCAAGAATCGTCGAGGAAACAATGTTTTGACATCCTATCTGCAAGATTTCATAAATAATGTAGTAATTGCTAATATAATTCCAACAGACTCTTAGCATCGCTACGAGTGAGAAAGTCTCATCGTAGTCAACTCCTTGAACTTGTCGAAAAACATCTTAACGACAAGTCGAGCTTTCTCAATGGTGACACTTACCATCATTGTCTGTCTTCCTTTCAAAATCCATATGTACCTAACAGCCTTACGACCATCAAGTAGTTCTTCCAAAGTCTACACTTTGTTTTCATACATGGATCCTCTCTCGGGTTTTATGGCCTTGAGCCATTTATCGGAATCCGGGCCCACCATCGCTTCTCCATAGCTCGTAGGTTCATTGTTGTCTAGCAACATGACTTCCAAGACAGGATTACGTACCACTCTGAAGTAGTACGCATCCTTGTCATCCCACGAGGTTTGGTAGTGACTCGATCCGAAGTTTCATGATCACTATCATAAGCTTCCACTTCAGTTGGTGTACGTGCCACAGGAACAACTTCCTGTGCCCTGCTACACACTTGTTGAAGTGACGGTTCAATAACCTCATCAAGTCTCCACCATCCTCCCACTCAACTTTTCGAGAGAAACCTTTCCTCGAAAAAGGACCCGATTCAAGAAACAATCCCTATTGCTTTCGGATCTGAATTAGGAGGTATACCCAACTGTTTTTGGGTGTCCTATGAAGATGCATTTTATCTGCTTTGGGTTCGAGCTTATCAACCTGAAACCTTTTCACATAAGCGTCGCAGCCCCAAACTTTCAAGAAACGGCAACTTAGGTTTCTCCAAACCATAGTTCATACGGTGTCGTCTCAACGAAATTATGTGGTGCCCTATTTAAAGTGAATGTGGTTGTCTCTAATGCCTAACCCATGAACGATAGTGGTAACTCGATAAGAGACATCATGGTATGCACCATATCCAATAGGGTGCAACTATGACGTTTGGACACACCATCACACTATGGTGTTCCAGGCTGTATTAGTTGTGAAACTATTTCCACAATGTCTTAATTCTGTGCCAAACTCGTAATTCAGATATTCATCTCTATGATCATATCATAGATATTTTATCCTCTTGTCATGACGATCTTTCAACTTCACCCTGAAATTACTTGAACCTTTCAATAATTCAGACTCATGATTCATCAAGTAAATGTACTCAACATCCACTCAAATTATCTGTGAAGTAAGAACATAACAATATCCACTACATGCCTCAGCACTCATTGGACTGTACACATCAAAATGTATTACTTCCAACAAGTTGCTATCTTCTTCCATCTTACTGAAAACGAGGCTTTTCAGTCATCTTGCCCGTGTGGTATGATTTGCATGTCCCAAGTGATTCAAAATCAAGTGAGTCAAAACGGTCCATTTGCATGGAGTTTCTTCATGCATATACACCAATAGACATGGTTCGCATGTCTCAAACTTTTCAAAAACGAGTGAGCCCAAAGATCCATCAATATGGAGCTTCTTCATGCATTTTATACCGATATGACTTACGTGGCAGTGCCACAAGTAGGTGGTACTATCATTACTATCTTTTGGCATGAACATGTGTATCACTACGATCGAGATTTAATAAACCATTCATTTTAGGTGTAAGACCATTGAAGGTATTATTCAAATAAACAGAGTAACCATTATTCTCCTTAAATGAATAACCGTATTGCGATAGACGTAATCCAATCATGTCTATGCTCAACGCAAACACCAAATAACAATTATTTAGGTTTAACACCAATCTCTTTGGTAGAGGGAGCGTGCGATGCTTGATCATATCAAGCTTGGAAAAACTTCCAACACATATCGTCAGCTCACCTTTAGCTAGTCTCCGTTTATTCCGTAGCCTTTTGTTTCGAGTTACTAACACTTAGCAACCGAACCGGTATCTAATACCCTGGTGCTACTAGGAGTACTAGCAAAGTACACATTAACACAATGTATATGCAATATACTTCTATCCACCTTGCCAGCCTTCTTATCTACCAAGTATCTAGGGTAATTCTGCTCTAGTGGTTGTTCCCCTTATTACAGAAGCACTTAGTCTCGGGTTTGGGTTTTACCTTGGGTTTCTTCACTAGAGCAGCAGCTGATTTGCCGTTTCATGAAGTATCCCTTCTTGCCCTTGCCCTTCTTGAAACTAGTGGTTTCACCAACCATCAACAATTGATGCTCCTTCTTGATTTCTACTTTCACGGTGTCAAACATCGCGAATACCTCAAGGATCATCATATCTATCCCTGATATGTTATAGTTCATCACGAAGCTCTAACAGCTTGGTGGCAATGACTTTGGAGAACCATCACTGTCTTATCTGGAAGATCAACTCCCACTCGATTCAAATGATTGTTGTACTCAGACAATCTGAGCACAAGCTCAACAATTGAGATTTTCTCCTTAGTTTGCAGGTTAAGAAAGTCATCGGAGGTCTTATACCTCTTGACATGGGCACGAGCCTGAAATCCCAATTTCAGCCCTCAAAACATCTCATATGTTTCGCGATGTTTCAAAAACGTCTTTGGTGCCTTCAACTCTAAACCGTTTAACTGAACTATCACGTAGTTATCAAAACGTGTATGTCAGATGTTCGCAACAACCACAGACAACGTTCGAGGTTCAGCACACTGAGCGGTGCATTAAGGACATAAGCCTCCTATGAAGCAATGAGGACAATCCTCAGTTTACGGACCTAGTCCGCATAATTGCTACTATCAACTTTCAACTAATTTTTCTCTAGGAACATATCTAAACAGTAGAACTATAGCGTGAGCTACGACATAATTTGCAAAAACCTTTCGACTATGTTCAGGATAATTAAGTTCATCTTATGAACTCCCACTCAGATAGACATCCCTCTAGTCATCTAAGTGATTACATGATCCGAGTCAAACTAGGCCGTGTCCGATCATCACGTGAGACGGACTAGTCATCATCGGTGAACATCTTCATGTTGATCGTATCTTCTATACGACTCATGTTCGACCTTTCGGTCTCCGTGTTCCGAGGCCATGTCTGTACATGCTAGGCTCGTCAAGTTAACCCTAAGTGTTTCGCGTGTGTAAATCTGTCTTACACCTGTTGTATGTGAACGTTAGAATCTAACACCCGATCATCACGTGGTGCTTCGAAACATGAACTGTCGCAACGGTGCACAGTTAGGGGAGAACACTTCTTGAAATTGTTGTAAGGGATCATCTTATTTACTACCGTCGTTCTAAGCAAATAAGATGTATAAACATGATAAACATCACATGCAATCAAATAGTGACATGATATGGCCATCATCACTTTGCTCCTTTTGATCTCCATCTTCGGGGCTCCATGATCATCATCGTCACCGGCATAACACCATGATCTCCATCATCATGATCTCCATCATCGTGTCTTCATGAAGTTGCCTCACCAACTATCACTTCTACTACTATGGCTAACGGTTAGCAATAAAGTAAAGTAATTACATGACGTTTAAGTTGACACGCAGGTCACAAATAAATAAAGACAACTCCTATGGCTCCTGCCGGTTGTCATACTCATCGACATGCAAGTCGTGATTCCTATTACAAGAACATGATCAATCTCATACATCACATATATCATTCATCACATCCTTTTTGGCCATATCACATCATATAGCATACCCTGCAAAAACAAGTTAGACGTCCTCTAATTGTTGTTTGCATGTTTTACGTGGCTGCTATGGGTTTCTAGCAAGAACGTTTCTTACCTACGCATGAACCACAACGTGATATGCCAATTGCTATTTACCCTTCATAAGGACCCTTTTCATCGAATCCGATCCGACTAAAGTGGGAGAGACAGACACCCGCCAGCCACCTTATGCAACTAGTGCATGCTTGTCGGTGGAACCGGTCTCACGTAAGCGTACGTGTAAGGTTGGTCCGGGCCGCTTCATCCCACGATGCCGCCGAATCAAGATAAGACTAGTAACGGCAAGCATATTGAACAATATCGACGCCCACAACTACTTTGTGTTCTACTCGTGCAAAGAATCTACGCAATAGACCTAGCTCATGATGCCACTGTTGGGGAACGTAGCAAAAATTCAAAATTTTCCTACGTGTCACCAAGATCTATCTATGGAGAGACTAGCAACGAGGGGAAGGAGAGTGCATCTACATACCCTTGTAGATCGCTAAGCGGAAGCGTTCAAGTGAACGGGGTTGATGGAGTCGTACTCGCCGTGATTCAAATCACCGATGATCTAGTGCCGAACGGACAGCACCTCCGCGTTCAACACACGTACAGCTCGACGATGTCTCCCACGCCTTGATCCAGCAAGGAGAGAGGGAGAGGTTGAGGAAGACTCCATCCAGCAGCAGCACAACGGCGTGGTGGTGATGGAGGAGCGTGGCAATCCTGCAGGGCTTCGCCAAGCACCTACGGGAGAGGAGGAGGTGTCACGGGAGGGAGGGAGGCGCCAAGGGCTCAGGTATGGATGCCCTCCCTCCCCTCCACTATATATAGGGGCAGGGGAGAGGGGGGAGGCGCAGCTTTGCCCCTTCCTCCAAGGAAGGGGTGCGGCTAAGAGGGGGGAGGAGTCCATCCTCCCCAAGGCACCTCGGAGGTGCCTTCCCCTTTTAGGACTCTCCCCTTTTTCCTATATCTTGGCGCATGGGCCTCTAGGGGCTGGTGCCCTTGGCCCATGTAGGCCAAGGCGCACCCCTACAGCCCATGTGGCCCCCCGGGGCAGGTGGCCCCACCCGGTGGGCCCCCGGGACCCTTCCGGTGGTCCCGGTACAATACCGATGACCCCGAAACTTGTCCCGATTGCCGAAACAGGACTTCCTATATATAAATCTTTACCTCCGGACCATTCCGGAACTCCTCGTGACGTCCGGGATCTCATCCGGGACTCCGAACAACATTCGGTAACCACATACAAGCTTCCTTTATAACCCTAGCGTCATCAAACCTTAAGTGTGTAGACCCTACGGGTTCGGGAGACATGCAGACATGACCGAGATGTTCTCCGGTCAATAACCAACAGTGGGATCTGGATACCCATGTTGGCTCCCACATGTTCCACGATGATCTCATCGGATGAACCACGATGTCAAGGACTCAATCGATCCCGTATACAATTCCCTTTGTCTAGCGGTATGGTACTTGCCCGAGATTCGATCGTCGGTATACCGATATTGTTCAATCTCGTTACCGGCAAGTCTCTTTACTCGTTCCGTAACACATCATCCCATGATCAACCCCTTGGTCACATTGTGCACATTATGATGATGTCCTACCGAGTGGGCCCAGAGATACCTCTCCATTTACACGGAGTGACAAATCCCAATCTCGATTCGTGCCAACCCAACAGACACTTTCAGAGATACCCGTAGTGTACCTTTATAGCCACCCAGTTACGTTGTGACGTTTGGCACACCCAAAGCACTCCTACGGTATCCGGGAGTTGCACAATCTCATGGTCTAAGGAAATGATACTTGACATTAGAAAAGCTTTAGCATACGAACTACATGATCTTGTGCTAGGCTTAGGATTGGGTCTTGTCCATCACATCATTCTCCTAATGATGTGATCCCGTTATCAACGACATCCAATGTCCATGGTCAGGAAACCATAACCATCTATTGATTAACGAGCTAGTCAACTAGAGGCTTACTAGGGACATGGTGTTGTCTATGTATCCACACATGTATCTGAGTTTCCTATCAATACAATTCTAGCATGGATAATAACGATTATCATGAACAAGGAAATATAATAATAATCAATTTATTATTGCCTCTAGGGCATATTTCCAACAGTTCATGCATGCAGTTGAAACAAAATCAACATAGCCTCCACAATATCTATGTTCATGGTGATTTATATCCTACTCATGCTTGCATTCAATGTTGATTAATTTCAATGCATGTTCATGACTGTTGTCGCTCTCTAGCTGGTCGCTTCCCAGTCTCTTTCTAGCCTTCACTTGTACTAAGCGGGAATACTGCTTGTGCATCCAACTCCGTAAACCCCAAAAGTTATTCCATATGAGTCCACCATACCTTCCTATATGCGGTATCTACCTGCCGTTCCAAGCAAATTTGTATGTGCCAAACTCTAAACCTTCAAATGAACTTTTGTTTTGTATGATTGAATAGCTCATGTATCAACTAGGGTTGTCTATATCTTCCATGCTAGGAGGGTTATTCTCAAGAGGAGTGGACTCCACTCCTCACTCACGAGAAAATGGCTGGTAACCGGGATGCCCAGTCCCATGCTCAAATCAAATCAAAATAATTGCAAACAAAACTCTCTGAGGATTGTTGTTAGTTGGAGGCACCCATTGTTTCGGACAAGCCACGGATTGATGTTTGTTGGTGGTAGGGGGAGTATAAACTTTACCATTCTGCTTGGGAACCGCCTATAATGTGTGTAGAATGGAAGATATCGAGATCTCTCGGTTGTTATGTTGACAATGAAAGTATACCGCTCACAATATTATTCATCTCTATTTCAAATCGAGCTCTGGTACCTCTACAAATCCCTGGTTCCCTCTGCGAAGGGCCTATCTTTTTACTTTTATGTTGAGTCATCATCCTCTTATTAAAAAGCACCAGTTGGAGAGCACCGCTGTGATTTGCATGTATTATTATTAGTTTACATTGAGTATGACTTGACTGGATCTCTTTTACCATGAATTACAATGTCTAGTCAATCCTTGATCTTTAAAGGTGCTCTGCATTTATGTTTTGCGGTCTTAGAAAGGGCTAGCGAGATACCATCTTGTTATATCATATTATGATTGTTTTGAGAAAGTGTTGTCATCCGAGATTTATTATTATTGCTTGCTAGTTGATTATGCCATTGATATGAGTAAACATGAGACCTAAATGTTATTTTGAATATGGTTAGTTCATAATCTTTGCTGAAAACTTGAATGCTGGCTTTACATATTTACAACAACAAGAGCAAACAGAGTTTGTAAAAGTTTTTCTTTATCACTTTCAGTTTGTCAACTGAATTACTTGAGGACAAGCAAATGTTTAAGCTTGGGGGAGTTGATACGTCTCCAACGTATCTACTTTTCCAAACACTTTTGCCCTTGTTTTGGACTCTAACTTGCATGACTTGAATGGAACTAACCCGGACTGACGCTGTTTTCAGCAGAATTGCCATGGTGTTATTTTTGTGCAGAAATAAGAGTTCTCGGAATGACCTGAAAATCAACAGAGAATATTTTTGGAATATATAAAAAGTACTGGCGAAATAATAAAGGTCAGGGGGGCCCACACCCTGTCCACGAGGGTGGGGGCGCGCCTACCCCTCGGGCGCGCCCCCTACCTCGTGGGCCCTCTGGTGCTCCACCGACCTTAACTCCAACTCTATATATTCACGTTCGGGGAGAAAAAATCAGAGAGAAAGATTCATCGCGTTTTACGATACGGAGCCGCCGCCAAGCCCTAATCTCTCTCGTGAGGGCTGATCTGGAGTCCGTTCGGGGCTCCGGAGAGAGGAACCCATTGCCATCATCATCATCAACCTTCCTCCATCACTAATTTCATGATGATCACCGCCGTGCGTGAGTAATTCCATCGTAGGCTTGCTGGACGGTGATGGGTTGGATGAGATTTATCATGTAATCGAGTTAGTTTTGTTAGGGTTTGATCCCTAGTATCCATTATGTTCTGAGATTGATGTTGCTATGACTTTGCTATGCTTAATGCTTGTCATAGGGCCCGAGTGCCATGATTTCAGATCTGAACCTATTATGTTTTCATGAATATATATGAGTTCTTGATCCTATCTTGCAAGTCTATAGTCACCTACTATGTGTTATGATCCGTTAACCACGAAGTTACAATAATCGGGATACTTACCGGTGATGGCCATAGTTTGAGGAGTTCATGTATTCACTAAGTGTTAATGCTTTGGTCCGGTACTCTATTAAAAGGAGGCCTTAATATCCCTTAGTTTCCAATAGGACCCCGCCACCACGGGAGGGTAGGACAAAAGATGTCATGCAAGTTCTTCTCCATAAGCATGTATGACTATATTCGGAATACATGCCTACATTACATTGATTAACTGGAGCTAGTTTTGTGTCACCCTATGTTATAACTGTTGCATGAGGAATCGCATCCGACATAATTATCCATCACTGATCCATTGCCTACGAGATTTTCACATATTGTTCTTTGCTTAGTTACTTTTCCGTTGCCACTGTTCAATCACCGCAAAAGCAATACTGTTACTTTTGCTACTGTTACCACTACTATCATATTACTTTGCCACTAAATACTTTGCTGCAGATATTAAGCCTTTCAGGTGCGGTTGAATTGACAACGCAACTGTTAATACTTGAGAATATTCTTTGGCTCCCCTTGTGTCGAATCAATAAATTTGGGTTGAATACTCTACCCTCAAAACCTGTTGCGATCTGCTATACTTGTGGGTTATCAATATTTAACTTTCCCACACAAGACTTCAACATCTCTAACAATCCCAACTGGTGAAATAGTGTCTGTATTGGCAAGCTTAATTGTAACATCAATTTCCTCTATCTCAACAGGTGCAATATCATGCATAATTTCTTTTTATAAGGAATGAGGTATTGCACTTGCATTAGCACCCATATCACATAAGCCATGATAGCAATGGTCTCCTATTTTAACAGAAATAACATGCAGGCCTACAACAGGTCTATGTTTATTTTTAGTATCGGGTCTAGCAATTCTAGCAGCTTCATCACAAAAGTAAATAACATGCCCATCAATATTGTCGGCCAAGAGATCTTTAACCATAGCAATACTAGGTTCAACTTTAATTTGCTCAGTGGGAGTTGGTGTTCTAGTATTACTCTTACGAACCACAGTTGAAGCTTTAGCATGATCCTTTATTCTAACAAGGAAAGGTAGTTTCTCAATATAAGCAGTAGGAACAACAGGATTGACATTATAAGTGATAGTCTTTTCTTCAACTTTAATAGGTGCAACTACTTTTACTTCAATGGGAGGATTATATTTAAACCATTTATCCTTAGGGAGATTGTCGGTGTCAAAACCGACGGATCTCGGGTAGGGGGTCCCGAACTATGCGTCTAGGCGGATGGTAACAGGAGGCAGGGGACACGATGTTTTACCCAGGTTCGGGCCCTCTTGATGGAGGTAAAACCCTATGTCCTACTTGATTTGATGATATGGGTAGTACAAGAGTAGATCTACCATGAGATCAGAGAGGCTAAACCCTAGAAGCTAGCCTATGGTATGATTATTGTTCGTCCTACGGACTAAAACCCTCCGGTTTATATAGACACCGGAGAGGGCTAGGGTTACACAGAGTCGGTTACAATGGTAGGAGATCTACATATCCGTATTGCCAAGCTTGCCTTCCACACCAAGGAAAGTCCCTTCCGAACACGGGACGAAGTCTTCGATCTTGTATCTTCATAGTACAGGAGTCCGGCCGAAGGTATAGTCTGGCTATCCGGACACCCCCTAATCCAGGACTCCCTCAGTAGCCCCCGAACCAGGCTTCAATGACGACAAGTCCGGCGCGTAGATTGTCTTCGGCATTGCAAGGCGGGTTCTCCAAATTCCGTGTACCTGTTGAAAATGTCCGGTTTCTTGTAGCGCTCCTTGGCTTCTACGCCCAATAATGGCCGTCTTCCACGTGTCAAACGAATATGAAAAGTCTGGGTGTTTTTTTATATTTACACCCCTAGTCGCGTGAATGAGCCGCCTATTTAAGGGGACGAGGATTTAGATCCAAACCACACCTTCTCCCTTCCGCGAGTATTCATCAGAGTGTATCCGATAGAGGTCCATTCTATCATGGCTGGCCGCCGCAGCTCCTCCTCTCGCCCTTCCAGCCCTCAGCCTGGAGATTGGAAGAGGTGCTCCATCCTGCACAGCGAGCTAGCGACGCTCCAGACCAAGGGATTTCTCCCCCCGGCCTATATGGTCCCGGTTCGGGCCGGACTTGCCACCTATAATGGCGGAGAGCAAGCAAAGGGCGCCCCCAATCCCTCCAAAGGAGAGCGGGTATGACTTGTCCCTTACTTAATAAGAGGGCTTGGATTTCCGATTCATCCGTTTCTCCGGGGGGCTCCTGGAGTTCTATGGCCTCCAGCTGCACAACCTCACGCCTGCCTCCATATTGCATATCGCGGGCTTTGTAGCCCTTTGCGAGCTGTTTTTGGGCTGCGAGGCTACTTTCGCGCTATGGAAAAGGCTATTCTGCCTTGTGCCCCGTTCTAAGAAGGGGTCAATATATCAAGTGGGTGGAGCCGAAGTGTGGCGCATCACCGGGACCGGATATCTATCCGGAACCCCAAAGAAGGCATTCGAAGACTGGCCTTCAGAATGGTTTTATATAGAGGACGTCCCGCTGCCGGATCCTGTCCGGATCGGCCTCCCTGAGTTCGACAGTGCTCCCCTAAAGAAGCGCCTCAGCTGGCGTCCACGGAGCCCTCAGAGGGAAAGCGACAAAGACGTTCTTTACCTGATGGGCCGGATAAGATTGTTAGCTCATTCCGGACTTACCATGATCGGGTCATGGCCGCATGCATCATGCGAGGGGTGCAGCCGCTTCAGTATAGAGGCCGCCCCATGTGGGACTTCAACGGGGAGGACGACGCCACTCGCCACAGCCGTAAGGGGCCGGATTCGGCTGCCGCTCTAATAAAGATCTTGTCCACTTTGTACAAGGGAGAAGAGGAGTAATTTCTCCGCGTCAACCCTCAGGGTGGATTTTCTATGTACAATCCCCCAAGTTGGGTAAGTGGACACTTTTACTTGCCCATCTGTTTTATATTCCCATTGTTAAATATTCAGTCTAACGACTTCAACACAGGAACTGCGCCAGGCTGTTAAAGAAATAAACAGCCCTCCTCCACAACCCGAGGATCCGGGATGGTTCCTCGACCCGGCCTCTCAAGAGGATCCGGACTTGTCTGTGGAGCTGATTGATGGGGTGTTTCATCAATTGAGCAAGGACAACGCCTTGGTGGCCATTACGACCGATTACCCAGGGCTACTCCCAGCCTCACAGGTAACTGAGACCGAAGTCCCAGCACTTTGAAAAGAGATCTATCCTCGCGTGTTTTCGATTGTCGTATGACAACCATGTTTTGCAGGGGAGGTCCTTGAGACGGGAGGCCGAGCCTGCGGCGACTAGCCAACGAGGGGTGGCAAGGCCCCGCGGGCTGAAAAGAAGTGCGGTCCGAACTGAGACGCCGGCGCAAAGTTATAGCACGCCATCTTATTCCCAGGTGTTATTCCTTCAAGGCATACTAACGCTCGTGCTCTCTTCAGGATGAAGAGACCTCGCCGGACTATATCCGGAGAGGTTGCCAATCGCACCTCCACCAGCCAGGCTCCAAAGCCTGGTCCGGATACGGAGGCAAACACGAGGCGCGCACCGGACGCTCCTCCGATAGAGGATGTGGACAGGCTATCTGCCACCAATTCCGAGGTGGAGAGTGCCATGAACCACAGGCGTCGCTGGACAGTTCTTCCCGACGCTTGTTTCTCCCAAGAGGCATTGGATGCCTTCAATTCGGGAGATGCGTACCTCCGTGCCGCTCAAAATGGTCTAGCCAGAGCCACGGAGCAATATGTAAAAGACATACGGGTAAGAAAATTTTGGTAATTATATATATACCAGTAGCCCCCGAGACTTGAAACAGTTAGAATAACTGATTTAAGGATCATTTGTTATGCAGGTTCTTACAGAAAAGAATACCCTACTGTCCCAGGAGCTGGAAGAGTGCAAAGCCCAACTTGAGGCCGCACTAGCCGCGGCACGGGAGCCCAAGGAGACCCCCTATGGTAATATACGCTTCGAAAGATAAGTATTTTGCGAAGTGCGGCGTGGGTGCAAATCTGACAAATGAAATTGCAGATGGCACCTGATTAAATTCGGAAGAGCAACAACTCCGACGCCAGCTAAAGGCTGGTGAGAGCATGCTGACAAAGGTGAGGCGGGAGAAGAACGATCTCCAAGATGCCAACACCAAGCTGGGCATTGAACTGAAGGATGTTTGTGCCTAGCTGTTGGACTCCGTGAAGGAGAATCAGCGGCTTCGATGCGGCATATATAGTAAGTGCTTAAACGAACTTTGAAAAAAGAGTTCGGCGAGGAAGTCGACTAACAGAGTAATGTCTGTAGGTATGCTAACAGGTCGTCCTGCGGAGGAAATGCCCGGTTATACGGGTGACCTTCTTCCCGAGCTCTCATAACTGCACGAGCGAGTTCGGCAGGTGATGCAAAGCGTCGCCCAGGCCTTGTGGCCATCCGTCTCCATGCTCGAAGGCCTTGGAGAGCTTGTAGAGAAGCTTAAGGGAGCGCGGCGGCGCTTCCGATTGTGGAAGATGTCTGCCTGCCATCAAGGCGCTAGGGAGGCCTGGGCCATGGTGAAGACGCGGTACACGAAGGCTGACCCAAACCACATGGCCGAGGTTGGACCCGTGGGGCCTGATGGGAAGGAGATCCCTGTGAGCTTAGTATACGACCAAGTAGAATTGGCCGCAAAGTATTCCCAACAGGACTGTAAACTAGACAGCCTGTTAGATGGTATTGAAGAGGAATACAATCAGTCAGATTGACTATGTAATTATAATTGACATGTGTAATGCCTTCTAGCCGGATTGTAGATCATTTGTCATGGCCGACCTTTTCGCTTCAACCTCAGGACCTGACGGTCCGGAGTGTGTCCGAATACTCTCACGGTTATATAAGAACCGGGGTATGCATGGAGACCAGGCGTAGGGGTCATTAGTGCTTGAACAGACAAGTGCCCAACTAGTTATGTTATATTACATGGTTAGTAAGAAACATCTTCCAGGGAGAATAGTTCTGTTAGGGGTTCCTTTCCCTGGAAGGCATGCCCTAAAGTGCATGTCCATTCTGCGGAAAGAGACGCAGGAAAAACATCTGGGGGCGTATAGATAAATAAGTGAAAAAAGGATCATATTTAGTTCACCGACCGAATATTCCCTTAAGAATGCTAGCTTTCGGCTTCACCCAGTCTGAGGTACACATCCGGCTGACCCGGCAGTAACAATCGCAGAGGTGCTCCCTTTACCACCTAGCCGAACAATCGGGAACGTAGGGGTAAGCACAGGAGCCAGGCAACCCAGCTTGGCCAAAACTTAAGTCATATCGATGCATATAATGGTGAATAAAAGGTACATGCGGAAGTGTGACACATGTGTTGGGCATGAAGCCCGTATAAATAAGCTTCTGTTTAAGGAAGCCCCCAGGTTTAATGAGCACAGATAGCGCATCACTGTATGAGCCTTTAAAGGCTATAAGAGAGAGAGAGGAGAAGGAGAGAAATGTAAGACAAAAAGTATATAAAAAATGGACAGAGGAAGGAGACGAACACAGAGTCCGGCGCTAGGCGTAGAATCTTCGGAGATGGGCTGCGTTCCATGGGTTCGGCTCGAGTCGGTTATCCGATGCATCTCGCAGGTGGTACGCTCCACCAGTCAGGACTTGGTCAATTATGAAGGGACCTTCCCACTTGGGCTTGAGTTTGTCCTTTTTCTTATCCGGCAGGCGTAGAACTAATTCGCCAACGTTGTAATTTTTGGCCCGTACTTCTCTGCTTTGGTATCTTCGAGCCTGCTGTTGATAAAATGCCGAACGGGCTTTTGCCATGTCACGCTCTTCCTCCAAGGCGTCCAAACTGTCCTGCCGATCGAGCTCGGCTTCTCTTTCTTCGTACATGTGCACTCAAGGTAAGTCATGAATTATGTCGCAGGGCAAAACTGCCTCTGCATCGTACACCATGAAGAATGGTGTGTATCCGGTGGTGCGATTCGGCGTGGTCCGCAGCCCCCAGAGTACGGAGTCGAGCTCCTCTACCCAGTGCGTATTAGATTCCTTAAGGGACCGCACTAATCTGGGTTTGATGCCACTCATGGTAAGACCATTTGCACGTTCGACCTGACCGTTAGTTTGTGGGTGATAGACAGAAGCATAATCGAGCTTAATGCCCATGTTTTTGCACTAGAGTTTTACCTCGTCGGCCGTAAAGTTCGTGTCGTTATCAGTGATGATGCTGTGGGGGACGCCGTAACGGTGTACAACCCCGGATATAAAGTCTATCACCGGTCCGGATTCGGCCGTCTTAACAGGCTTGGCTTCTAGGTGAACTTATCCACCATGACCAGTAAGTATTTTTTCTTGTGGGTTCCACCTTTAAGGGGTCCAACCATGTCAAGCCCCCAGACCGCGAAGGGCCAAGTGATGGGGATAGTTTGGAGGGCGGTGGGTGGCATATGGCTTTGGTTTGCAAAAAGCTGGCAACCGACGCATCGTTGGACTAAGTCCTGGGCGTCTGCCCGGGCCGTCGGCCAATAAAATCCTATACAGAAGGCCTTGCTTACAAGGGACCGAGCTGCAGTGTGATGACCATCGAGTTCGGCATGAATTTCAGCCAGGAGGTTCCGCCCTTCCTCTTCTGAGATGCACCTTTGAAGGACTCCGGTAGCGCTTTTCTTATAAAGCTCTCCCTCATGGACGTTATAGGCTTTAGATCACCGCACTATGCAGCATGCCTCATTTTGGTCCTGGGGAGTTCCTGCCTAGTAAGGTAGGCGCGGAATGGTTCTGTCCACCGGGCGATAACGGCCATTATTACATGGGCTGAAGGTGTTATTTCATTGGCAGAGCCTCCAATTATGTCAGAGTGTTCGGTGTCGGGCAGTGCGGTTGGGTCTGGGCTGTTATTGCCGGGTTCCCCTTCCCATACTACGGATGGCTTGAACAGCCCTTCCAAGAAGATGTTGGGGGGACTACATCGCGTTTTGCGTCGATGCGTGCCAGGACATCTGCCGCCTGATTATTTTCCGGGCTATATGGTGAAATTCGAGCCCTTCGAACCGAGCTGACATTTTTAGGACGGCGTTGCGATAAGCTACCATTTTTGGATCCTTGGCATCAAAGTCTCCATTTATTTGGGATATTGCGAGGTTCGAGTCCCCGCGCACCTCTAGGCGTTGAATGCCCATGGATACTGCCATCCGGAGACCATGTAAAAGGGCCTCATATTCGGCTTCATTGTTGGAGTCTGTGTACATTATCTGGAGTACGTATTGAACTGTGTCTCCTGTGGGGGACGTCAAAACGACGCCAGCCCCTAGACCGGCCAACATTTTGGAGCCGTCGAAGTGCATGACCCAGTTTGAATATGTGCCGTACTCTTTAGGGAGTTCGGTCTCCGTCCATTCTGCGACAAAGTCGGCCAAAACTTGCGACTTGATAGCTCGCCGTGGCTTGTAAGTTATGTCGAACGGGAGGAGCTCAATGGCCCATTTTGCAATCCGGCCCATCGTGTCGCGGTTGTTTATAATATCATTAAGTGGCACTTCCGAGACTACTGTTATTAAACACTCTTGAAAGTAGTGTCGCAGCTTCCGGGATGCCATAAATACTGCGTACGCAATCTTTTGATAATGCGGGTACCGTGACTTGCACGGAGTAAGGACAGTGGACACATAGTAGACCGGCTTTTGAAGGGGGAATTTGTGTCTGTTCGTTTCTCGTTCGACGACAAGCACTGCGCTTACGACCTGATGGGTTGCTGTGATGTATAATAGCATTGGTTCGCCAATGTTTGGCACGGCCAGGACTGGGTTAGTTGCCAAGATGGCTTTTATTTCGTCGAGTCCGGTCGTGGCTGCATCTGTCCACTCGAAGTGTTCGGTGCACCGAAGGAGGCGGTAAAGGGGTAGGGCCTTTTCTCCCAAGCGGGAGATAAAGCGGCTTAGAGCCACCACGCATCCGGTTAATTTTTGTATTTGTTTGAGGTCCTTCGGGATATCCAATTGTGACAGAGCTCGGATCTTGGCTGGATTTGCTTCAATTCCTCTACCGAATACAATGAAGCCCAAGAGCTTTCCGGCTGGAACGCCGGAAACGCATTTTTCCGGGTTGAGCTTGATGTCGTATGTTCGGAGGTTACCGAATGTTAGCCTCAAGTCGTCTACTAGAGATTCGACATGGCTTGTTTTAACGACCACATCATCTACGTATGCCTCCACTGTTTGCCGATCTGTTTTGCCAGACATGTCTGAATCATGCGCTAATATGTTGCGCCGGCGTTTTTGAGCCCAAAGGGCATTGTGTTGAAGCAGAATGGGCCGTATGGTGTGATGAATGCCGTTGTGGCTTGGTATGACTCTGTCATCTTTATTTGATGGTAGCCGGAGTATGCGTGGAGGAAACACAACGAATCGTGTCCTGCGGTGGCGTCGATAATTTGATCGATGCGGGGGAGAGGGAAGGGATCCTTTGGGCAAGCCTTGTTAAGGTCTTTAAAATCAACGCACAGGCGCCAGAATTTGTCCTTCTTGTACCATCACCAGGTTTGCTAGCCAGTCCGGGTGTTTTATATCTTTGATGAATCCGGCCTCCAGTAGCTTGGCTAGTTCCTCTCCCATGGCCTGTCTCTTAGGTTCGGAAAAACGCTGAAGAGCTTGTTTGACTGGCTTGAATCCTTTTAGGATATTTAAGCTGTGTTCGGCCAGCCTGCGTGGGATTCCTGGCATGTCTGAAGGGTGCCAGGCAAAAATGTCCCAGTTCTCTCTTAGGAACTCTCGCAGTGCGGCGTCTACATCAGGGTTTAACTATGCTCCGATGGAAGCTGTTTTATTGGGGTCCGTTGGATGGACCTGGAATTTGACTATTTCGTCCGCCGGTTTAAAGGAGGTGGACTTGGATCTTTTGTCGAGTATCACCTCGTCCCTATTCACCATGGAGCGCAGCGCAGTCAGTTCCTCAGCCGCTAGGGCTTCGGATAGCGCCTCGAGGGCCAGTGCGGCTGTCTTGTTTTCGGCGCGGAGTGCTATGTCTGGATCACTAGCGAGAGTGATGATTCCGTTAGGCCCGGGCATCTTGAGCTTCATGTACCCGTAATGGGGTATTGCTTGGAAGATTGTAAACGCTTCCCGCCCTAGCAGAGCGTGATATCCGCTACTGAACAGGGCCACTTGGAACGTGACCTCTTCGGACCTGTAATTATCCGGCGTGCCGAACACCACATCTAGTGTGATTTTTCCTGTACAGCGCGCTTCCCTACTGGGGATTATTCCTCTAAAGGTTGTGCTGCTTCGCTCAATGCGGTTCCAGTCTATTTCCATTTTTAAGGGTTTCCTCATAAATGAGGTTCAATCCGCTGTCGCCATCCATGAGTACCTTGGTAAGACGAAAGCCGTCCACTATTGGACTGAGGACCAATGCGGCTGGTGCTCGGGCTGTTCGGAATTTAGGTTCATCACTGGCGTTAAAAGTGATAGCCATGTCACTCCATGGGTTTATTGTTGCTACTTGGTAGACTTCGGCAAGGCTGTGGAGTGTTCTTTTTCGCATATTATTTGATGCGAAAGTCTCGAAGACTGTTGATACCGTACTGGTGTCTCTGGGGTGGCTTTCTGTGGCTTCTGGAATTAGAAGATCTTCGCCAATTTTTGCCACCTGCCGGAGTATCCAACATGCTCTAAGGCTATGAGTTGGTGTGGCGCCCTCTGCACTGTGAATTTTACAGGGTCCATTAAGCCATCCTTCCAGCACGGTTCCGTGCCCTGTGGAGGGCTTTTGCTTTTTGGTATTGAACCCGGGTGTCTGGCGATGATGCACCCTTTTATTTCGGACTGGGTTTGTATTCAAGGCCGGATTGTCCCAAAATTTTATTTCGGTTTTCCAGGCGCTTTCCATCACACAGTACTTTCGTACTATGGACGCCAAGTCAGCGAAGCGTGTAATATCACGATGACTTATGGCGTTGAGGATTCCTTTGTCCGTGCAATTATTGTAGAAGAATGAAATTGCATCTTCCTCGCGGCAGTCCTTTATCCTGTTCATAACCAGGAGGAATCTGGCCCAGTAATGATGTACTGTTTCTTCGGGCTCTTGCCTAATTTGAGATAGATCGCTTATGTACGGGTGGGTGGGTGGAATCAAATTCGAAACCTCACCCAATCTGAGACCCAGGGGCCAAGGAGTTTCCGAACTCGGAAGTTTGGATTCTTGGATGATGTCCAATGAATCTAGCCTGTTGCCCGACTTTAAGTTCAGGTCTTGAGTGATGTCCTCCCCTCCGCGGGTATCCGGCTTGGAGGGATCGGAATCCGGACGTAGCTAGTCCTTAGGATAGATGAAGGGTCGCCACACCGTCCCTCTACCACGGCGACATGATGGGTGACCTGGGGAGAGTTAATCTCTCTCAGATCGGGTTTAGGCCCAATCTGGTCATAATCCATAGCGACTCCCAGGGCGGCGAAGCGATCCAAGAGCTCGTTTAGGGAAGATAGCTCCATTGGATCTAGCTGCTCGGCGAATTCCGAGCTGACGTGAGATTGCTTTCGATGACCCAAGAGGTCATCGTCGGCGCAGCAGCCGAACTAGCGGTCATAAGGAAACCAGCTAGCCCGAGAGTCTGGACGACAGCCAAAGCTCCCTTAGCAATGGTGCCGTCTTTAAAGACGGGATGAGGCATCCTTCCTGATGGCGACGGCACAGAGGAACTCTCAATGAAAGCACCAATGTCGGTGTCAAAACCGGCAGATCTCGGGTAGGGGGTCCCGAACTGTGCGTCTAGGCGGATGGTAATAGGAGGCAGGGGACACGATGTTTTACCCAGGTTCGAGCCCTCTTGATGGAGGTAAAACCCTACGTCCTGCTTGATTAATATTGATGATATGGGTAGTACAAGAGTAGATCTACCACGAGATCAGAGAGGCTAAACCCTAGAAGCTAGCCTATGGTATGATTGTTGTTCATCCTACGGACTAAAACCCTCTGGTTTATATAGACACCGGAGAGGGCTAGGGTTACACAGAGTCGGTTACATTGGTAGGGGATCTACATATCCGTATCGCCAAGCTTGCCTTCCACGCCAAGGAAAGTCCCTTCCGGACACGGGACGAAGTCTTCGATCTTGTATCTTCATAGTCCAGGAGTCCGGCCGAAGGTATAATCTGGCTATCCGGACACCCCCTAACCCAGGACTCCCTCAGAGATCAACATGAGTAGACAAAGGATTCACAAAAAGAAGCTACTATCTCAGAGTCAAGTCCATATTTAGTGCTAAATTCACGAAAAGCATCGGTATCCATAAAAGATTTTACACAATCAAACTTAGGTGTTATACCTGACTCCTTACCTTCGCCGAGATCCCAATCTTCAGAGTTGCGTTTAATTCTTTCCAATAAATCCCATTTGAATTCAATAGTCTTCATTATAAAAGAGCCAGTACAAGAAGCATCGAGCATGGAGCGATTATTGAGAGAAAGCCGAGCATTAAAATTTTGAATAATAATTTCTCTTGAGAGCTCATGATTGGGGCATGAATATAACATTGACTTAAGCCTCCCCCAAGCTTGAGCGATGCTTTCTCCTTCACGAGACCAAAAATTATATATATAATTACGATCACGATGAACAAGATGCATAGGATAAAACTTCTGATGAAATTCCAATTTCAATCGGTTGTAGTTCCATGATCACATATCATCACATAGCCTAAACCATGTCAATGCCTTTCCCTTCAAAGATAAAGGGAAGACCTTCTTATTGATAAAATCCTCGGGCATACCTGCAAGCTTAAATAATCCACAAACTTCATCTACATAGATTAGGTGCAAATCAGGATGTAATGTTCCATCACTTGTGAAAGGATTAGCCAGCAGTTTCTCTATCATACCCGAAGGAATTTCAAAGTAAACATTTTCAGTAGGTTCAATAGGTTGAGGAGCAACTCTTTGCTCTACTGGTCGGGGTGAAGATACCCTGAACAAGCCCCTCAAAGGATTATGTTCCATAGTAACAACTGACAGTAAATTTCAGCACACTATATAAATTTTTCCTTACCAAATTCCACCTACCAAAGGCGCTTCACTCCCCGGCAACGGCGCCGGAAAAGAGTCTTGATGACCCACAATTATAGGGGATCTATTGTAGTCCTTTCGATAAGTAAGAGTGTCGAACCCAACGAGGAGCAGAAGGAAATGACAAGAAGTTTTCAGTAAGGTATTCTCTGCAAGCACTGAAATTATCGGTAACAGATAATTTAGTGATAAGGTAATTTGTAACGGGTAACAAGTAATAAAAGTAAATAAGGTGCAGCAAGATGGCCCAATCTTTTTTTTTGTAGCAAAGGACAAGCCTGGACAAACTCTTATATAAAGGAAAACGCTCCCGAGGACACATGGGAATTATCGTCAAGCTAGTTTTCATCACGTCATATGATTCGCGTTCGGTACTTTGATAATTTGATATGTGGGTGGACCGGTGCTTGGGTACTGCCCTTCCTTGGACAAGTATCCCACTTATGATTAACCCCTCTTGCAAGCATCCGCAACTACAAGAGAAGTATTAAGGTAAACCTAACCATAGCATGAAACATATGGATCCAAATCATCCCCTTACGAAGCAACACATAAACTAGGGTTTAAGCTTCTGTCACTCTAGCAACCCATCATCTACTTATTACTTCCCAATGCCTTCCTCTAGAACCAAACAATGGTGAAGTGTCATGTAGTCGATGTTCACATGACACCACTAGAGGAGAGACAACATACATCTCATCAAAATATCGAACGAATACCAAATTCACATGACTACTTATAGCAAGACTTCTCCGATGTCCTCAGGAACAAACGTAACTACTCACAAATCATATTCATGTTCATAATCAGAGGGGTATTAATATGCATAAAGGATCTGAACATATGATCTTCCACCAAGTAAACCAACTAGCATTGTGACGCCCCGAGACCGATGTGCCAGGTGTCCTCCAGTTATTCGATGTTGTTGTGTTGTCATTGCTTGCGTGTCATGCATTGCATATCATATCATCATGTCATAATATTTTGCATCTCAACTAAATAATTTGTGTGGATCTTCGATCCATTTAAATCGGGGGAAGAGTGACTTCTCTTTATAACATATCCTCCCGATATTAGTGGAGCTATTATAAAATATTCCATTTATTTGGAATTCACCATAACACACGTGCAAAATATTTTCCCATGTCTATTCCTCTTCGAGTTGACCTTCAAACCTTGCCAATATTTCTTATCTCTTCTATCGAGGCTCCTCCTAAATTCTTAACATTTTTGGGCACACCTAAAGTTTAGACTCCATTCAAACTTCTTCGGTGCAAGTTTAATAATCTTGGATTTAACTGCCCCTATTTCGTTGGAACCATTTTTGTTGGGTTGGAAGTATTCTATAAAGCCTTACAAATATGTCCCACCATTTTTTATTCTTGATCATGGCCTCTTCTTCTAATTCTTTTAACTCTCCTTTTTTACTCTTCTCTGTTAAAGAGAGAGAGAGAGAGAGAGCAGAGATCCCAACTGGGCCTCCCTAGGCCACTCTCGCGCCAGCCCACCTAGGCCTCCCGCAGCGAGGCAAGCAGACCTCCTGCGCTGGCCCATAGGCCCAGCCGACCCCCACCAGTTCTAACCCTAGCCTCGACCGACCTCTTCCCTCGATCTCCTTCTTCTCCCACCAGCGCCGCCTACCCCCATCTTCCTCTCGCTCTACTCCCTCACCCTCTCCTCGTTTCCCTCCTCCGATAACGCATGCACCAGAGGGAGGGATCCGGATCCCAGCGAGCCACGCAACGCCTCCTTGCCCCGCGTCGGCCAGCGTGCCGACCGGCGGGCCCTTCCCTGATGTCACGCCCGTTCCCCACCTCTGCCTCCGGCCGCCGCCAGTGAGCAGCTCCGCCGGAGCCATGGCCTTCATCGTCGCGCCGCCTTGCCTTTCCTCCATCAACCTCGCGCCCGTCTCCTCGGCCGGACGGCCACCTTGCCAGCGACCTTCACCACCGCCCCGACCTCTCCAGCGCCGCCGCGGCCCTCTGCTAACCCGTCCTCGTAGCGCTATGCTTCGCCACCAGAGCCCTTCTCCCATGCGCTGTCGCTGTCCAAGATCAGCAGGCCACCGCAGCGCCAACCTGCCTCCCCCTCCACATTCTGCGCGTCCTGGACCTCCCCTGCAAGCTCTCGCCGTCGCACCGAGTCCCTGCTGCCGCCGCTACTTCGTTTCTGCACGAGGACGAGCCTCTGCTTTTGCCTCCCGCCGAGTTCGGGTGGCCCCTGTTCAAGCCGCCAAGACCACTTCGTGGTTTTCATCAAGTTCGGCCACCGCTGAACCTAGGGCTTTTTGCCTTGCTTGGATACGCAAGACCTTTCGGTATATTGCAAGTTGCATGCCACAATGACTTTGGATTCGACACAAATGTGCCAAGTTCCACTACCGTCGCTCGGTTTCGACAAGACAAGGTGTATCGCGACGCCCGAAGACCCTGGACGCACCAAGTTCCTCTTCGGGCGTGTACAACTACCATCCCGTGCAGGATGCCAAGTACCTCTCCGAAAAATGAACATGTACCACTACGTCTGGAGGCATCGGATCCGTCAAGTCCAACAATGACTGTGTACAACTATCGGCGACTCTGAACGACTATGAAACATGAACCTCTACTTCCCCTCCAAAACGTGTCCCACTACCGTCGCCGAGATCGCGAGAACCTCTACCGTCGACCCTAGAGCATGCGAGAACGACTACTTCCACTACCGCCGGCGCGAGAACGCCTACTTCCCTCTACGAACGAGAACCATCCCCTTTGCACGCTCTGAAGTTATAACCCCGAGACGACGCCCGTGGACCGAATGCATGTGTTGTATGAGATGCATGTTTGGTTGTTGTATTCGCCCGTGAACCTTAGTTGTTCCTCCTCGTTGCCATGCCGTCGACACGTGGGAACCCGGTAACCGGGAGCACCCCACCATTCTTCGCATGACACGCTCCCGTCACATGTGTTCTTTTCCACCGGCACCTCAATCGAGTTACCAGAACCGGAATGTTACCGTGGCACCATTTCCGTTGTCGTTGCCGTGGCACCCCTTTCGTTTCCGCCACGATGACTAATGCCTCATATCTTATCATGTCAACTTTTTCATAAAATTGCATAAACTTGCACATGTCATTCACATCATGATAATAACATTTAAATGTTTAAAAATTGTTGTTGCACCAAATTGATAAGTGCATATGGGGATTTACCGGAATTATGTTTTGTTGTTCTGGCCTCATTTAAACTTTCCTAGTTAGTTTGTTTTCATATGCTTCACCTCTTGCCATGTTAACCAACATTTAAATTTGTTGAGTACCTAACCGAGAGAGAACTAAATAATTGTTTTGGTGTTCTGTCAATATGCATCCCGATGCATATTGGGCTCCATTTAACTTGTAGTTTTGTTTGTGCATTTTGCCATGCCATGCTTCATTAAACCGGACATACATCATAATTGTTTGTGCATCATGCCATGCTTATGTGGTGGTTGTTTACTATGTTGTGTGCTTCTTTCCGGTGTTGCTTCTTCGGGTTGGTTCCGGTAACGTCGCGTTTGTGAGGACCCGTTCGTCCATGTCCGTTTGTCTTCTTCATGGACTCGTTCTTCTTCCTTGCAGGATTTCAGGCAAGATGATCATACCCTCGAAATCACTTCTATCTTTGCTTTGCTAGATGCTCACTCTTTTGCTATGCCTATGTTGCGATACCTACCACTTGCTTATAATGCCTCCTATATTGTTGAACCAAGCCTCTAACCCACCTTGTCCTAGCAAACCGTTGATTGGCTATGTTACCGCTTTGCTCAGCCCCTCTTATAGCGTTGTTAGTTGCAGGTGAAGATTGAAGTTTGTTGCTTGTGGGAACATGCAGATATTGTTCCTTGTTGGAACATGTTTACTTGTTAGGATATCACAATATCTCTTATTTAATTAATGCATCTATATACTTGGTAAAGGGTGGAAGGCTCGGTCTTATGCCTGGTGTTTTGTTCCACTCTTGCCGCCCTAGTTTCCGTCATATCGGTGTTATGTTCCCGGATTTTGCATTCTTTACGCGGTTGGGTGATAATGGGAACCCCTTGACAGTTCGCCTTGAATAAAACTCCTCCAGCATGGCCCAACCTTGGTTTTACCATTTGCCACCTAAGCCTTTTTCCCTTGGGTTCTGCAGACTCAAGGGTCATCTTTATTTAAACCCCCGGGCCAGTGCTCCTCTGAGTGTTGGTCCAAACTAGAGCACCGTGCAGGGCCATCCCTTGGCAACTTGGGTTACGTTGGCTCCTGTACGCTTAGCTTATCCGGTGTGCCCTGAGAACGAGATATGTGCAGCTCCTATCGGGATTTGTCGGCACAACGGGTGGTCTTGCTGGTCTTGTTTTACCATTGTCGAAATGTCTTGTAACCGGGATTTCAAGTCTGATCGGGTCTTCCCGCTAGAAGGAATATCCTTCGTTGACCGTGAGAGCTTGTTATGGGCTAAGTTGGGACACCCCTGCAGGGATTTGAACTTTCGAAAGTCGTGCCCGCGATTTTGGGCAGATGGGAATTTGTTAATGTCCGGTTGTAGAAAACCTGAACTTGACCCTAATTAAAATACATCAACCGCGTGTGTAACCGTGATGGTCTCTTTCCGGCGGAGTCCGGGAAGTGAACACGGTGTTGGAGTTATGCTTGACGTAGGTTGTTCTAGGATCACTTCTTGATCATAGTTTCACGATCGTGGTTTGCCTTCTCTTCTCGCTCTCATTTGCGAATGTTAGCCACCATATATGCTAGTCGCTTGCTGCAGCTCCACCTCATACCTTTACCTTACCTATAAGCTTAAATAGTCTTGATCGCGAGGGTGCGAGATTGCTGAGTCCCCGTGACTCACAGATACTTCCAACACTAGCTTGCAGGTGCCGATGTTACCGAGCAGGTGACGCAACCAAGCTCAAGGAGGAGCTCGATGAAGATCTTGTCCGTTGTGTTGCTTCGTTCTAGTTGATCAGTAGTGGAGCCCAGTTGGGGTCGATCGGGGACCTTGTCGCATTTGGGGTTCTTCTTTTATTTTGGTTCCGTAGTCGGACCTTGATTGTATCTGGATGATGTAATGTTTTATTCATGTAATTGTGTGAAGTGGCGATTGTAAGCCAACTATGTATCTCTTTCCCTTTTGTATTACATGGGTTATTTGCCAAGATTACCTCACTTGCGACATTGCTTTCAATGCGGTTATGCCTCTAAGTCGTGCTTCGACACGTGGGAGATATAGCCGCATCGAGGGCGTTACAAGTTGGTATCAGAGCCTTCCCCGACCTTAGGAGCCCCCACTGCTTGATCGAATTAGCTGACGAGTTGAGTCTAGAAAAAATGTTTTGAGTCATTTAGGAATTATATATCGGAGAGTTTAGGAATTCTTTTTACTCCTCAGTCCCTTCATCGCTCTGGTAAGGCATCTTGACGTAGAGTTTTGACTCTTCTCTTCTCAAATTTCACTAAAAGTTTTTTAGGATCACGCGGGTATCTTGGAATCGTTCCGATCGATTTGTGACGAGAACATTGTTCTTGGTGCCTCTTGTCATTTAGGGGTTGTGGCAGTGTCCCGGGGAGTTGAGATCCGAGGTGTTGTCGTCACAATTTTATCGTTGCAGTTCTGGAATACCTGAGTTTAGTTCGCCGACATCGAAAATCTCTTTTATGCAGTTGTTGGTGAGATAACCTCGACGCCACCCAGTACTGGGGCGGGAGTTCGGGAGTATTGCCATAACTCGTATAACGGATGCTTTTCGAAGGTTGAGGTAGACGATTTCCGAAGGTTTCTTGGTTATGTGTTGAAGGATGGATACAGCTGGATGTAGGATTTGCTAGTTTTTGGGTGAGATATTATGCTTCCCCTGTATCCCCAACACCTGATTGCATAACCGGAAAATTTTGGGAGTTTATAAGTGGGAATTCAAGTAGCTCTTAGGAAATCTTTCCGACAGATGTATGATATGAAATTGGGGTTCGACGTCTAGTGGTCCGCCTATTCACGGTTGGTTTTACAGTGGTCTCGTTGTGCCTTAAAGAGTCCCTGGCTATGCCGACTCGGGGACGCTTCGTATGTCATGTGCACTGCCTTGTACATGATGGTGCTCTATGATCGAGCCCGTGTAGGCCCCACCACGAAAACTTCGGATGAAATCTCTATCATATGTTTGTTCCAGCTTATTCTGCAAGCCAATCCTTTGTTTTGTTTTGAGTTGTGGTATTTGAGTTGCTTCAATGTCAAATGGTGATTCCATGCCTTTTCCTAAGCGGTGAGATGTGAGTACTAATCCTTCTCGATAATCGGGACTGTCTCGTCAATCCTTTTCAACCGGTGTGCTTCTCTTCAAGCGGTCCGTCCATTTTCTACATCCGCAAGATTCAATCTAAGCTCTCAACGTTGTTTATTCCATCCATTCCCTAGTTGTCTTTGTTTTTCCCACCCTCCCACCCTTGTTTTTCTATAAGGACTAAGATTTCTTAATCAACTATCCATCTTATTCATGTGGAGCCTCTTCTTTCTTTTCAATCAATTTTCTTATCCGGTGATTCTCATGAAGATTATAACGGAGCCTCAAGTTCATCATTGTTCGTTCCCTTTCTTCCCCAGTGGATTCAAGTCAAGCTTTGTTGATCACATCCTTTTCCTCGTTTCAAATGTGTTCTTATGCCGGTGCACCTCTTAATATTCCCCGCTTGCTATTCTACTGTTCCGGAGTGCTCAAGATATCTCAAAAGGCTCGTCTTGTCATTCAAGATCCGTTCAACCTATTTCAGGGTTGTTATCTCATTCAAGCCATTCAATTCAACCGGCGCTATCTCTCTTTTCAAGCAATCGTTCTACGGTTTTTCTTTTGAGTGGGCCCTAACCCACAGGTCTTTTCCCAGGATCTTACCTGACTCTTCTTATTTTCCCGGAGCTATCCTCCAATTTTATTTTCGAAGTTTGACGTAAGAATGAATTATCATAAGTCTTATGTTTTCTCCAAGATCTGTCGAATTCTTTTCATTGTTGGCTCAACCTATTCATTTTGATTCTTCCGGAGTGCATAAATGAGTCATGATGGTATTTCTCATCATCATTCTCAGATTTTGAAGACCGAAGAAGAGTTTCTCTTAAATCTTGCTCCATTCTTTTCAAGATTCATGGTTCTAGCTTGATGTCTTCCTCTCATAATTGTTTTATTTGTGACTATTCTTTTCACCCATCCGGTGCAAATTCAGGAGTCTTTTCAGTTTGATTCTCCGGAGGCCATCATCTCATTATTATTCATTCCAGCTTTCAGCTCTCGTTCTCCAAATCTTACCGGTGCATCATTCAAGTGATCTCTAATCAGTTCATGATCCCTTCGTTCTCATGTATCAAATTCCCTCAAGTATCTTCATTCGTTCTTTAATTCCTTCTTCCCGGTGTTTCTTTACCTTTTCTTCAATTGTTCTCAATTCTTACGGTGGTTCGTTCAAGATCTCTTTCCTTGGTTATCATATCAATTTGTTCGTTGTTTCATTTTACCGTTGGTTCATTGCAGACCATCCCAAGTTTGTGCTATATCTATCTTAATCCTTTCTACGAGAATAAGTAGTATGCCAAATTTGTTGCTTGTCATCAATTAAATTGGTGAAGGTTAAGCATAATGTAATTCTTATTCTTGTTTCATCCAAGTGATCTAATTTCTTCTTTCCGAAGTGGTTCATCCTATCACATTCTCGGTTGGAGATGCTTTATCTTTTCTTTCCTGGAGTTCCAAGCTCTAATTATCACGGAGATCCAACTAAATCATTACAAGGTTTCACCTTGTGTTTCCAACTTCTCTTTATTTTCGTTATTCTTTTTGTTTACCGAAGTTCTTCATGGAGGCTCTACATGATGGTTCATCAAGGACTTAATTCCTTCTCGAAGTGTTCATCAAGATTCTTTTCAGAGGAGCTCAAGTATTCTTCTTCTTGCATTCTGAAGCGCAATTCTTTCATATCTCATCTTTTGAGATGGTCTTATGTCATTCTTGACAATTTCCGTTCGTGTTTCATGATTCGCAAGTTGTTAAGAATGAGATATTTAAACCCACCAATTTCTTCATTGGAGTTATCTTGGGTTATATTTCACTTAAAGCTTTCCCTAAGGATTGTTGCTAATTATGATGCTTATAAGTGATCCAAGTTCTTCATTTATCCTATCGGTGAGATAAGTTTCTCGTCTCCTTGTTCTTATCAATCCAATCTTATTTTCGCTAGTGGCAGAATTTCACCTCAAGATTTCGAGATGTTTTCCATAAGCCCACAACAAAGATTACTCTTTTTGTTGTTGGTTTTCCAACAACTCTGTTCGACCCTTCTCCTAAAGATGCTTTTCAAGCTCATTTGAGGTAAAGATGTTCTTTTCTCCTTCGTTCTTTTGATTACATTCTTACATTTGTTCTGGAGGCATTGTGATGTCGCTATATTCGACCCATCATCTTGTTTTGTCAAGATCATGTTCAATTCCGTCCATTTGCAGTTGGAGTGCTGTCCAAATTATATCATTCTTTTTCCTTCTCTATCTTGTTTTAACCGGAGTGTGGTGGCTATCATTCCTCTTCTAACCGGAGTCTCATCCAAGTGCTTTCATTTTGCCAAGTTCATATTATTGTCTTCCATTTCCAACCGGAGTGTTGTCGCTATTGATCCTTATTGTTCCTCGTACATCTCATTTTTAACCGGAGTGTTGTGCCCTTTTGCTCAAGTTCTTTTTGCCTTATCAAGCCTTGCAACTATTTTCAACCGGAGTGCTGTCTGAGATCTTTCTTACCCCTTGTTCCATTCATTCAATAGTTCCGGAGGCAGTGTGTTGTGATTTCATCAAGTATCTTCTAATCTTATCAAGTTCTTATTCAATTCCTTTTCTTTTCAATCGGAGTGCTGCCCGAAGTTGTTCTCCCTTGTTCCTCTTTTCTAACGGAGTGTTTTCAGCTTCGTCATCTCCATTGTATTCTTTTCTCGAAATGGCTTAACCTTTTCAATGTTCTTTGGTTTCACTCGTTCGTCAAAGAAGCAACTTAGTTTTACCTCTTCTCTTTCTCTTCCGTTTTCCCTCCGGTGCCATTCTAGATCTCGGGACGAGATCCTCTCGTAGTGCTGGAGTGTTGTGACGCCCCAAGACCGATGTGCCAGGTGTCCTCCAGTTATTCGATGTTGTTGTGTTGTCATTGCTTGCGTGTCATGCATTGCATATCATATCATCATGTCATAATCTTTTGCATCTCAACTAAATAATTTGTGTGGATCTTCGATCCATTTAAATCGAGGGAAGAGTGACTTCTCTTTATAACATATCCTCCCGATATTAGTGGAGCTATTATAAAATATTCCATTTATTTGGAATTCACCATAACACACGTGCAAAATATTTTCCCATGTCTATTTCTCTTCGAGTTGACCTTCAAACCTTGCCAATATTTCTCATCTCTTCTATCGAGGCTCCTCCTAAATTCTTAACATTTTTGGGCACACCTAAAGTTTAGACTCCATTCAAACTTCTTCGGTGCAAGTTTAATAATCTTGGATTTAACTGCCCCTATTTCGTTGGAACCATTTTTGTTGGGTTGGAAGTATTCTATAAAGCCTTACAAATATGTCCCACCATTTTTTATTCTTGATCACGGCCTCTTCTTCTAATTCTTTTAACTCTCTTTTTTTTCTCTTCTCTATTAAAGAGAGAGAGAGCAGAGATCCCAACTGGGCCTCCCTAGGCCACTCTCGCGCCAGCCCACCTAGGCCTCCTGCAGCGAGGCAAGCAGACCTCCCGCGCCGGCCCATAGGCCCAGCCGACCCCCACCAGTTCTAACCCTAGCCTCGACCGACCTCTCCCCTCGATCCCCTTCTTCTCCCACCAGCGCCGCCTACCCCCATCTTCCTCTCGCTCTACTCCCTCACCCTCTCCTCATTTCCCTCCTCCGATAACGCATGCACCAGAGGGAGGGATCCGGATCCCAGCGAGCCACGCAACGCCTCCTTGCCCCGCGTCGGCCAGCGTGCCGACCGGCGGGCCCTTCCTTGATGTCATGATCGTTCCCCACCTCTGCCTCCGGCCGCCGCCAGTGAGCAGCTCCGCCGGAGCCATGGCCTTCATCGTCGCGCCGCCTTGCCTTTCCTCCATCAACCTCGCGCCCGTCTCCTCGGCCGGACGGCCACCTCGCCAGCGACCTTCACCACCGCCCCAACCTCTCCATCGCCGCCGCGCCCCTCTGCTACCCCGTCCTTGTAGCGCTATGCTTCGCCACCAGAGCCCTTCTCCCGTGCGCCGTCGCCGTCCAAGATCAGCAGGCCACCGCAGCGCCAACCTGCCTCCCCCTCCACGTTCTGCGCGTCCTGGACCTCCCCTGCAAGCTCTCGCCGTCGCACCGAGTCCCTGCTGCCGCCGCTACTTCGTTTCTGCACGAGGACGAGCCTCTGCTTTTGCCTCCCGCCGAGTTCGGGTGGCCCCTGTTCAAGCCGTCAAGACCACTTCGTGGTTTTCATCAAGTTCGGCCACCGCTGAACCTAGGGCTTTTTGCCTTGCTTGGATACGCAAGACCTTTCGGTATATTGCAAGTTGCATGCCACAATGACTTTGGATTCGACACAAATGTGCCAAGTTCCACTACCGTCGCTCGGTTTCGACAAAACAAGGTGTATCGCGACGCCCGAAGACCCTGGATGCACCAAGTTCCTCTTCGGACGTGTACAACTACCATCCCGTGCAGGACGCCAAGTACCTCTCCGAAAAATGAACATGTACCACTACGTCTGGAGGCATCGGATCCGTCAAGTCCAACAGTGACTGTGTACAACTATCGGCGACCCTGAACGACTATGAAACGTGAACCTCTACTTCCCCTCCAAAACGTGTCCCACTACCGTCGCCGAGATCGCGAGAACCTCTACCGTCGACCCTAGAGCATGCGAGAACGGCTACTTCCACTACCGCCGGCGCGAGAACGCCTACTTCCCTCTACGAACGAGAACCGTCCCCTTTGCACGCTCCGAAGTTATAACCCCGAGATGACGCCCGTGGACCGAATGCATGTGTTGTATGAGATGCATGTTTGGTTGTTGTATTCGCCCGTCAACCTTAGTTGTTCCTCCTCGTTGCCATGCCGTCGACACGTGGGAACCCGGTAACCGGGAGCACCCCACCATTCTTCGCATGACACGCTCCCGTCACACGTGTTCTTTTCCACCGGCACCTCAATCGAGTTACCGGAACCGGAATGTTACCGTGGCACCATTTCCGTTGTCATTGCCGTGGCACCCCTTTCGTTTCCACCACGATGACTAATGCCTCATATCTTATCATGTCAACTTTTTCATAAA
Source organism: Triticum aestivum (assembly GCF_018294505.1). NCBI lineage: Eukaryota > Viridiplantae > Streptophyta > Magnoliopsida > Poales > Poaceae > Triticum > Triticum aestivum. The sequence goes on along the minus strand of NC_057806.1, from coordinate 363,977,619 downwards.
ATTGCATAAACTTGCACATGTCATTCGCATCATGATAATAACATTTAAATGTTTAAAAATTGTTGTTGCACCAAATTGATAAGTGCATATGGGGATTTACCGGAATTATTGTTTGTTGTTCTGGCCTCATTTAAACTTTCCTAGTTAGTTTGTTTTCATATGCTTCACCTCTTGCCATGTTAACCAACATTTAAATTTGTTGAGTACCTAACCGAGAGAGAACTAAATAATTGTTTTGGTGTTCCGTCAATATGCATCCCGATGCATATTGGGCTCCATTTAACTTGTAGTTTTGTTTGTGCATTTTGCCATGCCATGCTTCATTAAACCGGACATACATTATAATTGTTTGTGCATCATGCCATGCTTATGTGGTGGTTGTTTACTATGTTGTGTGCTTCTTTCCGGTGTTGCTTCTCCGGGTTGGTTTCGGTAACGTCGCGTTTGTGAGGACCCGTTCGTCCACGTCCGTTTATCTTCTTCATGGACTCGTTCTTATTCCTTGCAGGATTTCAGGCAAGATGATCATACCCTCGAAATCACTTCTATCTTTGCTTTGCTAGATGCTCGCTCTTTTGCTATGCCTATGCTGCGATACCTACCACTTGCTTATCATGCCTCCTATATTGTTGAACCAAGCCTCTAACCCACCTTGTCCTAGCAAACCGTTGATTGGCTATGTTACCGCTTTGCTCAGCCCCTCTTATAGCGTTGTTAGTTGCAGGTGAAGATTGAAGTTTGTTGCTTGTGGGAACATGCAGATGTTGTTCCTTGTTGGAACATGTTTACTTGTTAGGATATCACAATATCTCTTATTTAATTAATGCATCTATATACTTGGTAAAGGGTGGAAGGCTCGGTCTTATGCCTGGTGTTTTGTTCCACTCTTGCCGCCCTAGTTTCCGTCATATCGGTGTTATGTTCCCGGATTTTGCATTCCTTACGCGGTTGGGTGATAATGGGAACCCCTTGACAGTTCGCCTTGAATAAAACTCCTCCAGCATGGCCCAACCTTGGTTTTACCATTTGCCACCTAAGCCTTTTTTCCTTGGGTTCTGCAGACTCAAGGGTCATCTTTATTTAAACCCCCGGGCCAGTGCTCCTCTGAGTGTTGGTCCAAACTAGAGCACCGTGCAGGGCCATCCCTTGGCAACTTGGGTTACGTTGGCTCCTGTACGCTTAGCTTATCCGGTGTGCCCTGAGAAGGAGATATGTGCAGCTCCTATCGGGATTTGTCGGCACAGCGGGTGGTCTTGCTGGTCTTGTTTTACCATTGTCGAAATGTCTTGTAACCGGGATTCCGAGTCTAATCGGGTCTTCCCGCTAGAAGGAATATCCTTCGTTGACCGTGAGAGCTTGTTATGGCCTAAGTTGGGACACCCCTGCAGGGATTTGAACTTTCGAAAGCCGTGCCCGCGGTTATGGGCAGATGGGAATTTGTTAATGTCCGGTTTTAGAAAACCTGAACTTGACCCTAATTAAAATACATCAACCGCGTGTGTAACCGTGATGGTCTCTTTCCGGCGGAGTCCTGGAAGTGAACACGGTGTTGGAGTTATGCTTGACGTAGGTTGTTCTAGGATCACTTCTTGATCATAGTTTCACGATCGTGCTTTGCCTTCTCTTCTCACTCTCATTTGCGAATGTTAGCCACCATATATGCTAGTCGCTTGCTGCAGCTCCACCTCATACCTTTACCTTACCTATAAGCTTAAATAGTCTTGATCGCGAGGGTGCGAGATTGCTGAGTCCCCGTGGCTCACAGATACTTCCAAAACCAGCTTGCAGGTGCCGATGTTACCGAGCAGGTGACGCAACCAAGCTTAAGGAGGAGCTCGATGAAGATCTTGTCTGTTGTGTTGCTTCGTTCTAGTTGATCAGTAGTGGAGCCCAGTTGGGGTCGATCGGGGACCTTGTCGCATTTGGGGTTCTTCTTTTATTTTGGTTCCGTAGTCGGACCTTGATTGTATCTGGATGATGTAATGTTTTATTCATGTAATTGTGTGAAGTGGCGATTGTAAGCCAACTATGTATCTCTTTCCCTTTTGTATTACATGGGTTGTTTGCGAAGATTACCTCACTTGCGACATTGCTTTCAATGCGGTTATGCCTCTAAGTCGTGCTTCGACACGTGGGAGATATAGCCGCATCGAGGGCGTTACAAGTTGGTATCAGAGCCTTCCCCGACCTTAGGAGCCCCCACTGCTTGATCGAACTAGCTGACGAGATGAGTCTAGAAAAAATGTTTTGAGTCATTTAGGAATTATATATTGGAGAGTTTAGGAATTCTTTTTACTCCTCAGTCCCTTCATCGCTCTGGTAAGGCATCCTGACGTAGAGTTTTGACTCTTCTCTTCTCAAATTTCACTAAAAGGTTTTTAGGATCACGCGGGTATCTTGGAATCGTTCCGATCGATTTGTGACGAGAACATTGTTCTTGGTGCCTCCTGTCATTTAGGGGTTGTGGCAGTGTCCCGGGGAGTTGAGCTCCGAGGTGTTGTCGTCACAATTTTATCGTTGCAGTTCTGGAATACCTGAGTTTAGTTCGCCGACATCGAAAATCTCTTTTATGCAGTTGTTGGTGAGATAACCTCGACGCCACCCAGTACTGGGGCGGGAGTTCGGGAGTATTGCCATAACTCGTATAACGGATGCTTTTCGAAGGTTGAGGTAGACGATTTCCGAAGGTTTCTTGGTTATGTGTTGAAGGATGGATACAGCTGGATGTAGGATTTGCTAGTTTTTGGGTGAGATATTATGCTTCCCCTGTATCCCCAACACCTGATTGCATAACCGGAAAATTTCGGGAGTTTATAAGTGGGAATTCAAGTAGCTCTTAGGAAATCTTTCTGACAGATGTATGATATGAAATTGGGGTTCGACGTCTAGTGGTCCGCCTATTCACGGTTGGTTTTACAGTGGTCTTGTTGTGTCTTAAAGAGTCCTTGGCTATGCCGACTCGGGGACACTTCGTATGTCATGTGCACTGCCTTGTACATGATGGTGCTGTATGATCGAGCCCGTGTAGGCCCCACCACGAAAACTTCGGACGAAATCTCTATCATATGTTTGTTCCGGCTTATTCTGCAAGCCAATCCTTTGTTTTGTTTTGAGTTGTGGTATTTGAGTTGCTTCAATGTCAAATGGTGATTCCATGCCTTTTCCTAAGCAGTGAGATGTGAGTACTAATCCTTCTCGATAATTGGGACTGTCTCGTCAATCCTTTTCAACCGGTGTGCTTCTCTTCAAGCGGGTCCGTCCATTTTCTACATCCGCAAGATTCAATCTAAGCTCTCAACGTTGTTTATTCCATCCATTCCCTAGTTGTCTTTGTTTTTCCCACCCTCCCACCCTTGTTTTTCTATAAGGACTAAGATTTCTTAATCAACTATCCATCTTATTCATGTGGAGCCTCATGAAGATTCTAACGGAGCCTCAAGTTCATCATTGTTCGTTCCCTTTCTTCTCCAGTGGATTCAAGTCAAGCTTTGTTGATCACATCCTTTTCCTCGTTTCAAATGTGTTCTTATGCTGGTGCACCTCTTAATATTCCCGCTTGCTATTCTATTGTTCCGGAGTGCTCAAGATATCTCAAAAGGCTCGTCTTGTCATTCAAGATCCGTTCAACCTATTTCGGGGTCGTTAACTCATTCAAGCCATTCAATTCAACCGGTGCTATCTCTCTTTTCAAGCAATCATTCTACGGTGTTTCTTTTGAGTGGGCCCTAACCCACAGGTCTTTTCCCAGGATCTTACCTGACTCTTCTTATTTTCCTGTAGCTATCCTCAAATTTTATTTTCGAAGTTTGACGTAAGAATGAATTATCATAAGTCTTATGTTTTCTCCAAGATCTGTCGAATTCTTTTCATTGTTGGCTCAACCTATTCATTTTGATTCTTCCGGAGTGCATAAATGAGTCATGATGGTATTTCTCATCGTCATTCTCAGATTTTGAAGACCGAAGAAGAGTTTCTCTTAAATCTTGCTCCATTCTTTTCAAGATTCATGGTTCTAGCTTGATGTCTTCCTCTCATAATTGTTTTATTTGTGACTATTCTTTTCACCCATCCGGTGCAAATTCAGGAGTCTTTTCAGTTTGATTCTCCGGAGGCCATCATCTCATTATTATTCATTCCAGCTTTCAGCTCTCGTTCTCCAAATCTTACCGGTGCATCATTCAAGTGATCTCTAATCAGTTCATGATCCCTTCGTTCTCATGTATCAAATTCCCTCAAGTATCTTCATTCGTTCTTTAATTCCTTCTTCCCGGTGTTTCTTTACCTTTTCTTCAATCGTTCTCAATTCTTACGGTGGTTCGTTCAAGATCTCTTTCCTTGGTTATCATATCAATTTGTTCGTTGTTTCATTTTACCGTTGGTTCATTGCAGACCATCCCAAGTTTGTGCTATATCTATCTTAATCCTTTCTACGAGAATAAGTAGTATGCCAAATCCGTTGCTTGTCATCAATTAAATTGGTGAAGGTTAAGCATAATGTAATTCTTATTCTTGTTTCATCCAAGTGATCTAATTTCTTCTTTCCGGAGTGGTTCATCATATCACATTCTCGGTTCGAGATGCTTTATCTTTTCTTTCCTGGAGTTCCAAGCTCTAATTATCATGGAGATCCATCTAAATCATTACAAGCTTTCACCTTGTGTTTCCAACTTCTCTTTATTTTCGTTATTCTTTTTGTTTACCGGAGTTCTTCATGGAGGCTCTACATGATGGTTCATCAAGGACTTAATTCCTTCTCGAAGTGTTCATCAAGATTCTTTTCAGAGGAGCTCAAGTATTCTTCTTCTTGCATTCCGAAGCGCAATTCTTTCATATCTCATCTTTTGAGATGGTCTTATGTCATTCTTGACAATTTCCCTTCGTGTTTCATGATTCGCAAGTTGTTAAGAATGAGATATTTAAACCCACCAATTTCTTCATTGGAGTTATCTTGGGTTATATTTCACTTAAAGCTTTCCCTAAGGATTGTTGCTAATTATGGTGCTTATAAGTGATCCAAGTTCTTCATTTATCCCATCGGTGAGATAAGTTTCTCGTCTCCTTGTTCTTATCAATCCAATCTTATTTTCGCTAGTGGCAGAATTTCACCTCAAGATTTCGAGATGTTTTCCATAAGCCCACAACAAAGATTACTCTTTTCGTTGTTGGTTTTCCAACAACTCTGTTCGACCCTTCTCCTAAAGATGCTTTTCAAGCTCATTTGAGGTAAAGATGTTCTTTTCTCCTTCGTTTTTTGATTACATTCTTACATTTGTTCTGGAGGCATTGTGATGTCGCTATATTCGACCCATCATCTTGTTTTGTCAAGATCATGTTCAATTCCGTCCATTTGCAGTTGGAGTGCTGTCCAAATTATATCATTCTTTTTCCTTCTCTATCTTGTTTTAACCGGAGTGTGGTGGCTATCATTCCTCTTCTAACCGGAGTCTCATCCAAGTGCTTTCATTTTGCCAAGTTCATATTATTGTCTTCCATTTCCAACCGGAGTATTGTCGTTATTGATCCTTATTGTTCCTCGTACATCTCATTTTTAACCGGAGTGTTGTGCCCTTTTGCTCAAGTTCTTTTTGCCTTATCAAGCCTTGCAACTATTTTCAACCGGAGTGCTGTCTGAGATCTTTCTTACCCCTTGTTCCATTCATTCAATAGTTCCGGAGGCAGTGTGTTGTGATTTCATCAAGTATCTTCTAATCTTATCAAGTTCTTATTCAATTCTTTTTCTTTTCAATCGGAGTGCTGCCCGAAGTTGTTCTCCCTTGTTCCTCTTTTCTAACGGAGTGTTTTCAGCTTCGTCATCTCCATTGTATTCTTTTCTCGAAATGGCTTAACCTTTTCAAGGTTCTTTGGTTTCACTCGTTCGTCAAAGAAGCAACTTAGTTTTACCTCTTCTCTTTCTCTTCCATTTTTCCCTCCGGTGCCATTCTAGATCTCGGGACGAGATCCTCTCGTAGTGCTGGAGTGTTGTGACGCCCCAAGACCGATGTGCCAGGTGTCCTCCAGTTATTCGATGTTGTTGTGTTGTCATTGCTTGCGTGTCATGCATTGCATATCATATCATCATGTCATAATCTTTTGCATCTCAACTAAATAATTTGTGTGGATCTTCGATCCATTTAAATCGAGGGAAGAGTGACTTCTCTTTATAACATATCCTCCCGATATTAGTGGAGCTATTATAAAATATTCCATTTATTTGGAATTCACCATAACACACGTGCAAAATATTTTCCCATGTCTATTCCTCTTCGAGTTGACCTTGAAACCTTGCCAATATTTCTCATCTCTTCTATCGAGGCTCCTCCTAAATTCTTAACATTTTTGGGCACACCTAAAGTTTAGACTCCATTCAAACTTCTTCGGTGCAAGTTTAATAATCTTGGATTTAACTTCCCCTATTTCGTTGGAACCATTTTTGTTGGGTTGGAAGTATTCTATAAAGCCTTACAAATATGTCCCACCATTTTTTATTCTTGATCACGGCCTCTTCTTCTAATTCTTTTAACTCTCTTTTTTTTCTCTTCTCTATTAAAGAGAGAGAGAGAGCAGAGATCCCAACTGGGCCTCCCCAGGCCACTCTCGCGCCAGCCCACCTAGGCCTCCTGCAGCGAGGCAAGCAGACCTCCCGCGCCGGCCCATAGGCCCAGCCGACCCCCACCAGTTCTAACCCTAGCCTCGACCGACCTCTCCCCTCGATCCCCTTCTTCTCCCACCAGCGCCGCCTACCCCCATCTTCCTCTCGCTCTACTCCCTCACCCTCTCCTCGTTTCCCTCCTCCGATAACGCATGCACCAGAGGGAGGGATCCGGATCCCAGCGAGCCACGCAACGCCTCCTTGCCCCGCGTCGGCCAGCGTGCCGACCGGCGGGCCCTTCCCTGATGTCGTGCCCGTTCCCCACCTCTGCCTCCGGCCGCCGCCAGTGAGCAGCTCCGCCGGAGCCATGGCCTTCATCAACACGCCGCCTTGCCTTTCCTCCATCAACCTCGCGCCCGTCTCCTCGGCCGGACGGCCACCTCGCCAGCGACCTTCACCACCGCCCCGACCTCTCCAGCGCCGCCGCGCCCCTCTGCTACCCCGTCCTTGTAGCGCTATGCTTCGCCACCAGAGCCCTTCTCCCGTGCGCCGTCGCTGTCCAAGATCAGCAGGTCACCGCAGCGCCAACCTGCCTCCCCCTCCGCGTTCAGCGCGTCCTAGACCTCCCCTGCAAGCTCTCGCCGTCGCGCCGAGTCCCTGCTGCCGCCGCTACTTCGTTTCTGCACGAGGACGAGCCTCTGCTTTTTCCTCCCGCCGAGTTCGGGTGGCCCCTGTTCAAGCCGCCAAGACCACTTCGTGGTTTGCATCAAGTTCGGCCACCGCTGAACCTAGGGCTTTTTGCCTTGCTTGGATACGCAAGACCTTTCGGTATATTGCAAGTTGCATGCCACAATGACTTTGGATTCGACACAAATGTGCCAAGTTCCACTATCGTCGCTCGGTTTCGACAAGACAAGGTGTATCACGACGCCCGAAGACCCTGGATGCACCAAGTTCCTCTTCGGACGTGTACAACTACCATCCCGTGCAGGACGCCAAGTACCTCTCCGAAAAACGAACATGTACCACTACGTCTGGAGGCATCGGATCCGTCAAGTCCAACAACGACTGTGTACAACTATCGGCGACCCTGAACGACTATGAAACGTGAACCTCTACTTCCCCTCCAAAACGTGTCTCACTACCGTCGTCGAGATCGCGAGAACCTCTACCGTCGACCCTAGAGCATGCGAGAACGACTACTTCCACTACCGCCGTCGCGAGAACGCCTACTTCCCTCTACGAACGAGAACCGTCCCCTTTGCACGCTCCGAAGTTATAACCCCGAGACGACGCCCGTGGACCGAATGCATGTGTTGTATGAGATGCATGTTTGGTTGTTGTATTCGCCCGTGAACCTTAGTTGTTCCTCCTCGTTGCCATGCCGTCGACACGTGGGAACCCGGTAACCGGGAGCACCCCACCGTTCTTCGCATGACACGCTCCCGTCACACGTGTTCTTTTCCACCGGCACCTCAATCGAGTTACCGGAACCGGAATGTTGCCGTGGCACCATTTCCGTTGTCGTTGCCGTGGCACCCATTTCGTTTCCGCCACGATGACTAATGCCTCATATCTTATCATGTCAACTTTTTCATAAAATTGCATAAACTTGCACATGTCATTCACATCATGATAATAACATTTAAATGTTTAAAAATTGTTGTTGCACCAAATTGATAAGTGCATATGGGGATTTACCGGAATTATTGTTTGTTGTTCCGGCCTCATTTAAACTTGCCTAGTTAGTTTGTTTTCATATGCTTCACCTCTTGCCATGTTAACCAACATTTAAATTTGTTGAGTACCTAACCGAGAGAGAACTAAATAATTGTTTTGGTGTTCCGTCAATATGCATCCCAATGCATATTGGACTCCATTTAACTTGTAGTTTTGTTTGTGCATTTTGCCATGCCATGCTTCATTAAACCGGACATACATCATAATTGTTTGTGCATCATGCCATGCTTATGTGGTGGTTGTTTACTATGTTGTGTGCTTCTTTCCGGTGTTGCTTCTCCGGGTTGGTTTCGGTAACGTCGCGTTTGTGAGGACCCGTTCGTCCACGTCCGTTTGTCTTCTTCATGGACTCGTTCTTCTTCCTTGCAGGATTTCAGGCAAGATGATCATACCCTCGAAATCACTTCTATCTTTGCTTTGCTAGATGCTCGCTCTTTTGCTATGCCTATGCTGCGATACCTACCACTTGCTTATAATGCCTCCTATATTGTTGAACCAAGCCTCTAACCCACCTTGTCCTAGCAAACCGTTGATTGGCTATGTTACCGCTTTGCTCAGCCCCTCTTATAGCGTTGTTAGTTGCAGGTGAAGATTGAAGTTTGTTGCTTGTGGGAACATGCAGATGTTGTTCCTTGTTGGAACATGTTTACTTGTTAGGATATCACAATATCTCTTATTTAATTAATGCATCTATATACTTGGTAAAGGGTGGAAGGCTCGGTCTTATGCCTGGTGTTTTGTTCCACTCTTGCCGCCCTAGTTTCCGTCATATCGGTGTTATGTTCCCGGATTTTGCATTCCTTACGCGGTTGGGTGATAATGGGAACCCCTTGACAGTTTGCCTTGAATAAAACTCCTCCAGCATGGCCCAACCTTGATTTTACCATTTGCCACCTAAGCCTTTTTTCCTTGGGTTCTGCAGACTCAAGGGTCATCTTTATTTAAACCCCCGGGCCAGTGCTCCTCTGAGTGTTGGTCCAAACTAGAGCACCGTGCAGGGTCATCCCTTGGCAACTTGGGTTACGTTGGCTCCTGTACGCTTAGCTTATCCGGTGTGCCCTGAGAACGAGATATGTGCAGCTCCTATCGGGATTTGTCGGCACAGCGGGTGGTCTTGCTGGTCTTGTTTTACCATTGTCGAAATGTCTTGTAACCGGGATTCCGAGTCTAATCGGGTCTTCCCGCTAGAAGGAATATCCTTCGTTGACCGTGAGAGCTTGGTATGGGCTAAGTTGGGACACCCCTGCAGGGATTTGAACTTTCGAAAGCCGTGCCCGCGGTTATGGGCAGATGAGAATTTGTTAATGTCCGGTTGTAGAAAACCTGAACTTGACCCTAATTAAAATACAACAACCGCGTGTGTAACCGTGATGGTCTCTTTCCGGCGGAGTCCGGGAAGTGAACACGGTGTTGGAGTTATGCTTGACGTAGGTTGTTCTAGGATCACTTCTTGATCATAGTTTCACGATCGTGCTTTGCCTTCTCTTCTCGCTCTCATTTGCGAATGTTAGCCACCATATATGCTAGTCGCTTGCTGCAGCTCCACCTCATACCTTTACCTTACCTATAAGCTTAAATAGTCTTGATTGCGAGGGTGCGAGATTGCTGAGTCCCCGTGGCTCACAGATACTTCCAAAACTAGCTTGCAGGTGCCGATGTTACCGAGCAGGTGACGCAACCAAGCTCAAGGAGGAGCTCGATGAAGATCTTGCTCGTTGTGTTGCTTCGTTCTAGTTGATCAGTAGTGGAGCCCAGTTGGGGTCGATCGGGGACCTTGTCGCATTTGGGGTTCTTCTTTTATTTTGGTTCCGTAGTCGGACCTTGATTGTATCTTGATGATGTAATGTTTTATTCATGTAATTGTGTGAAGTGGCGATTGTAAGCCAACTATGTATCTCTTTCCCTTTTGTATTACATGGGTTGTTTGCGAAGATTACCTCACTTGCGACATTGCTTTCAATGCGGTTATGCCTCTAAGTCATGCTTCGACACGTGGGAGATATAGCCGCATCGAGGGCGTTACAAGTTGGTATCAGAGTCTTCCCCGACCTTAGGAGCCCCCACTGCTTGATCGAATTAGCTGACGAGTTGAGTCTAGAAGAAATGTTTTGAGTCATTTAGGAATTATATATCGGAGAGTTTAGGAATTCTTTTTACTCCTCAGTCCCTTCATCGCTCTGGTAAGGCATCCTGACGTAGAGTTTTGACTCTTCTCTTCTCAAATTTCACTAAAAGTTTTTTAGGATCATGCGGGTATCTTGGAATCGTTCCGATCAATTTGTGACGAGAACATTGTTCTTGGTGCCTCCTGTCATTTAGGGGTTGTGGCAGTGTCCCGGGGAGTTGAGCTCCGAGGTGTTGTCGTCACAATTTTATCGTTGCAGTTCTGGAATACCTGAGTTTAGTTCGCCGACATCGAAAATCTCTTTTATGCAGTTGTTGGTGAGATAACCTCGACGCCACCCAGTACTAGGGCGGGAGTTCGGGAGTATTGCCATAACTCGTATAACGGATGCTTTTCGAAGGTTGATGTAGATGATTTCCGAAGGTTTCTTGGTTATGTGTTGAAGGATGGATACAGCTGGATGTAGGATTTGCTAGTTTTTGGGTGAGATATTATGCTTCCCCTGTATCCCCAACGCATGATTGCATAACCGGAAAATTTCGGGAGTTTATAAGTGGGAATTCAAGTAGCTCTTAGGAAATCTTTCCGACAGATGTATGATATGAAATTGGGGTTCGATGTCTAGTGGTCCGCCTATTCACGGTTGGTTTTACAGTGGTCTCGTTGTGTCTTAAAGAGTCCTTGGCTATGCCGACTCGGGGACGCTTCGTATGTCATGTGCACTGCCTTGTACATTATGGTGCTGTATGATCGAGCCCGTGTAGGCCCCACCACGAAAACTTTGGACGAAATCTCTATCATATGTTTGTTCCGGCTTATTCTGCAAGCCAATCCTTGCATCGAGGGCATTACAAGCATGAACTACAGGGAGTAATCAACACTACTAGCAACCCACATGTACCAATCCGAGGTTTTGAGATGAGATGGTGGTGGTGAAGATGTTGATGGAGATTGACCCCCTCCCGATGAGAGGATCGACGGTGACGACGATGGTGATGATTTCCCCCTCCCGAAGGGATGCTTCCCCGGCAGAACAGCTCCGCTAGAGCCCTAGATTGGTTCGGCCTCGTGGCGGCGGAGTTTCATCCCGTGAGCTTGCTTATGATTTTTTTCCAGGGCAAAAGACTTCATATAGCCAAATATGGGCACCGGAGGCCTGCCAGGGGGCCCACGAGGCAGGGGGCGCGCCCAGGGGGTAGGGTGCGCCCCCACCCTCGTGGACGGTGGGTTCCCCCCTCCGGTGCTTTCTTCGCCCAATATTTATTATATATTTTGAAACTGACTTCCGTGGAGTTTCAGGGCTTTTGGAGTTGTGCAAAATAGGTCTCTAATAGTTGCTTCTTTTCCAGCCCAGAATTCTAGCTGCCGGCATTATCCCTCTTCATGTAAACCATGTAAAATAAGAGAGAATATGCATAAGTATTGTGACATAATGTGTAATAACAGCCCATAATGCAATAAATATCGATATAAAAGCATGATGCAAAATGGACGTATCAAACACGTGATGCAAAGGCTTGAAATTATCGAAAATAAAGTTGCCACGGTAGAGTCGATCGATAATTTGGATAAAAGGATCCACAACCAAATTACTCAATATGTATCTAAGGTAGGAGTTACTCTGATTTTTTTGGGAGAAAGAACCCATAGTTAATGAAAAGATAGATCAAGATTCTACTAGAATTGATAAACTTGAGGATATTATTACCAACTTAGGGCCTACCTTCTCTGTCGTAAGAAACACTTCAACCCCTCCTACTACCAAAGTTTCCAAGTTTATGTATGTTCCTAAAAATAAGGGTGAATTCTCTAGTAAGGAAAATGCAGATCTCTAATCAATAAGTGTTCACCCCAACTTCTTCACTATCATTAAGGAACCTTTTGCTACAAATGAATTTCTTGATTTCTTGCCTAGGAGTTTGATCATTAATAAAAATAAGGAAACTCCTAAAGGTTACAAGTGTTCAATTAAAGAATTGCCTACCAAAGATGACAATACCTAGATCTATTCTTGTTTTTATGCCTAGCTAGGGGCGTTAAACGATAGCGCTTGTTGGGAGGCAACCCAATTTTATTTTTGTTCCTTGCTTTTTGTTCTTGTTTAGTAATAAATAATTAATCTATCCTCTGTTATGAATGTGTTTTTTATGTTTTAGTTAGTGTTTGTGCCAAGTAAAGCCTTTAGGATCTTCTTGGGTGATTGTTATTTGATCTTGCTGAAAAAAACAGAAAGTATGTGCTCACGAGAATAATTTTCATTTTTTACCAGAGAGCGATAAATACCAATTCTAACTGAAGTAGATCAATATACAAATTATTTAGGACGTCCTAATTTCTCAGGATTTTTGGAGTTACATAAGTATTCAAAACCTACAGATTACTACAGAGTGTTCTATTTTGACAGATTCTGTTTTTCGTGTGTTGTTTGCTTATATTGATGAATCTATGGCTAGTATTGCGGGTTATGAACCATAGAGAAGTTGGAATGCAGTAGGTTTAACACCAATATAAATAAATAATGAGTTCATTACAGTACCTTAAGGTGGTGATTTGTTTTCTTATACTAACGGAGCTCATGAGATTTTCTGTTGAGTTTTGTGTTGTGAAGTTTTCAAGTTTTTGGGTAAAGATTTGATGGATTATGGAATAAGGAGTGGCAAGAGCCTAAGCTTGGGAATGCCCAAGGCACCCCAAGTTAAAATCCAAGGACAACCAAAAGCCTAAGCTTGGGTATGCCCCGGAAGGCATCCCCTCTTTCGCCTTCGTCTATCGGTAACTTTACTTGAGGCTATATTTTTATTCACCACATGGTATGTGTTTTGCTTGGAGCGTCTTGTATGATTTGAGTCTTTGCTTTTTAGTTTACCACAATCATCCTTTCTATAGACACCTTTTGGGAGAGACACATGTGAATCGGAATTTATTAGAATACTCTATGTGCTTCACTTATATCTTTTCAGCTAGATAATTTTGCTCTAGTGCTTCACTTATATTTTTTAGAGCACGGTGGTGGTTTTATTTTGTAGAAATTATTGATCTCTCATGCCTCACTTATATTATTTTGAGAGTCTTTTAGAACAGCATGGTAATTTGCTTTGGCTATAAAACTAGTCCTAATATGATAGGCATTCAAGATGGGTATGATAAAAACTTTCATATAGAGTGCATTGAATACTATGATTCTTGATAGATGTTTTGAGATATAAAGGTGGTAATGTTAGAGTCATGATAGTTGGGAAATTGTGAAATTGAGAAATACTTGTGTTAAAGTTGGCAAGTCCCGTAGCATGCACGTATGGTAAACGTTGTGTGACAAATTTGAAGCATAGGGTGTTCTTTGAGTGCTTTCCTTATGAGTGGCGGTCAGGGACGAGCTTTGGTCTTTTCCTACCAATCTATCCCTCTAGGGGCATGCGTAGTAGTACTTTGCTTCGAGGGCTAATTAAATTTTGTAGTAAGTATATGAGTTCTTTATGACTAATGTGAGTCCATGGATCATACGCACTCTTACCTTTCTGCAATTTGCTAGCCTCTACGGTACCGTGCATTGCCCTTTCTCACCTTGAGAGTTGGTGCAAACTTCGCTGGTGCATCCAAACCCCGTGATACGATACGCTCTATCACACATAAGCCTCCTTATATATTCCTCAAAATAGCCACCATACCTACCTATTATGGCATTTCCGTAGCTATTCAGATATATATTGCCATGCAACTTTCCACCATTCCGTTTATTATGACACGCTCCACCATTGTCATATTGCTTTGCATGATCATGTAGTTGACATCGTATTTGTGGTAAAGCCACTTTCATAATTCTTTCATACATGTCGCTCTTGATTCATCACATATCCCGGTACACCGCCGAAGGCATTCACATAGAGTCATATTTTTGTTCTAGTATCGAGTTATGACATTGAGTTATGAGTAAATAAAAGTGTGATGATAATCATTACTAGAGCATTGTCCCATGTGAGGAAAGTGAAAAAAGAGGACAGAGAAGCCCAAATAAAAAATAGAGGCCAAAGAAGCCCAAAAAATGAGAGAAAAAGAGAGAAGGGACAATTTTACTATCCTTTTTCCACACCTGTGCTTCAAAATAGCACCATGGTCTTCATGATAGAGATTTTCTTATTTTGTCACTTGCATATACTAGTGGGAATTTTTCATTCTAGAACTTGGCTTGTATATTCCAATGATGGGCTTCCTCAAAATGCCCTAGGTCTTCGTGAGCAAGCAAGTTGGATGCACACCCACTTAGTTTCTTTTGATGAGCTTTCATGTACTTATAGCTCTAGTGCATCCGTTGCATGGCAATCCCTACTCCTCGCATCGATGTCAATTGATGGGCATCTCCATAGCCCATTGATTAACCACGTCAATGTGAGACTTTCTCCTTTTTTGTCTTCTCACATAACCCCCATCATCATATGCTATTCCACCTATAGTGCTATATCCATGGCTTGCGCTCATGTATTGAGTAAGGGTTGAAAAGGCCGAAGCGCGTTAAAAAGTATGAACCAATTGCTCGGCTTGTCATCGGGGTTATGCATGATGGGAGAATTTTGTGTGACGAAAATGAAACATGGCCAAACTATATGATTTTGTAGGGATAAGCTTTCTTTGGCTATGTTATTTTGATAAGACATAATTGCTTGGTTAGCATGCTTGAAGTATTACTATTTTTATGTCAATATTAAACTTTTATCTTGAATATTTTGGATCTGAACATTCATGCCACAATAAAGAGAATTACATTGAAAATTATGTTAGGGAGCATTCCACGTAAAAAATTCTGTTTTTATCATTACCTACTAGAGGACGAGCAGGAATTAAGCTTGGGGATGCTTGATACGTCTCCAATGTATCTATAATTTTTTATTGTTCCATGCTATTATATTATCTATTTTGGATGTTTAATGGGCTTTAATATACCTTTTTATATTATTTTTGGGACTAACCTATTAACCGAAAGCCCAGTGCAAATTTGCTGTTTTTTTTCCTATTTCGGTGTTTCACAGAAAAGGAACATCAAACAGAATCCAAACGGAATGAAACCTTCACGAGGATCTTTTTTGGAACAAACATGATCTAGGAGACTTGGAGTGGACGTCAAGGAAGTAGTGAGGTGGCCACGAGGTAGGGCGTGATACGTCCATTTTGCATCATGCTTTTATATTGATATTTATTGCATTATGGGCTGTTATTACACATTATGTCACAATACTTATGCCTATTCTCTCTTATTTTACAAGGTTTACATGAAGAGGGAGAATGCCGGCAGCTGGAATCCTGGGCTGGAAAAGGAGCAAATATTAGAGACCTATTCCGCGCAACTCCAAAGTCCTGAAACTTCACGGGAGCATGTTTCAGAATATATAAAAAAATATTGGGCGAAAGAAGTACCAGAGGGGGGCCACCCACCATCCATGAGGGTGGGGGCGCGCTGTACCCCCCTGGGCGCACCCCCTGCCTCGTGGGCCACCTGGTGGCCCTCTGATGCTCATCTTTGGTTATATGGAGTCTTTCGTGGAGTAAAAGATCATAGGCAAGCTTTCGGGACAAAACTCCACTGCCACGAGGCGGAACCTTGGCGGAACCAATCTAGGGCTCTGGAGGAGCTGTTCTGCCGGGGAAACTTCCCTCCGGGAGGGGGAAATCATCACCATCGTCATCACCAACGATCCTCTCATCGGGAGGGGGGCAATCTCCATCAACATCTTCACCAGCACCATCTCATCCCAAACCCTAGTTCATCTCTTGTATCCAATCTTTGTCTCAAAGCCTCGGATTGGTACCTGTGGGTTGCTAGTAGTGTTTATTACTCCTTGTAGTTGATGCTAGATGGTTTACTTGGTGGAAGATCATATGTTTAGATCCATTATGCATATTAATACCCCTCTGATTATGAACATGAATATGCTTTGTGAGTAGTTACGTTTGTTCCCGAGGACATGGGAGAAGTCTTGCTATAAGTAGTCATGTGAATTTGGTATTCGTTCGATATTTTGATGATATGTATGTTGTCTCTCCTCTAGTGGTGTCATGTGAACGTCGACTACATGACACTTCACCATTGTTTGGGCCTAGAGGAAGGCATTGGGAAGTAATAAGTAGATGATGGGTTGCTAGGGTGACAGAAGATTAAACCCTAGTTTATGCGTTGCTTCGTAAGGTGCTGATTTGGATCCATATGTTTCATGCTATGGTTAGGTTTACCTTAACACTTCTGTTGTAGTTGCGGATGCTTGCAATAGGGGTTAATCATAAGTGGGATGCTTGTCCAAGGAAGGAAAGTACCCAAGCACCGGTCCACCCACATATTAAATTATCAAAGTACCGAACGCGAATCATATGAGCGTGATGAAAACTAGCTTGACGATAATTCCCATGTGTCCTCGGGAGCGCTTTCCTTTATATAAGAATTTGTCCAGGATTATCCTTTGCTACAAAAAGGATTGGGCCATCTTGCTGCACCTTATTTACTTTTATTACTTGTTACCAGTTACCAATTACCTTATCACAAAACTATGTGTTACCGATAATTTCAGTGCTTGCAGAGAATACCTTACTGAAAACTGCTTATCATTTCCTTGTGCTCCTCGTTGGGTTCGACACTCTTACTTATCGAAAAGTCTATGATAGATCCCCTACACTTGTGGGTCATCAAGACTCTTTTCTAGCGTCGTTGCCGGGGAGTGAAGCGCCTTTGATAGGTTGAATTTGGTAAGGAAAAATTTATATAGTGTGCTGAAATTTACTGTCACTTGTTACTATGGAACATAATCCTTTGAGGGGCTTGTTCGGGGTATCTTCACCCCGACCAGTAGAGCAAAGAGTTGCTCCTCAACCTACTAAAACTACTGAAAATGTTTACTTTGAAATTCCTTCGGGTGTGATAGAGAAACTGCTAGCTAATCCTTTCACAGGTGATGGAACATTACATCTCGATTTGCACCTAATCTATGTGGATGAAGTTTGTGGATTATTTAAGCTTGCAGGTATGCCCGAGGATGTTATCAAGAAGAAGGTCTTCCCTTTATCTTTGAAGGGAGAGGCATTGACATGGTTTAGACTATGTGATGATATGTGATCATGGAACTACAACCGATTGAAATTGGAATTTCATCAGAAGTTTTATCCTATGCATCTTGTTCATCGTGATCATAATTATATATATAATTTTTGGCCTCGCGAAGGAGAAAGCATTGCTCAAGCTTGGAGGAGGCTTAAGTCAATGTTATATTCATGCCCCAATCATGAGATCTCAAAAGAAATGATTATTCAAAAAAATTATGCTCGGCTTTCTCTCAGTAATCGCTCCATGCTCGATACTTCCTGTACTGGATTTTTTATGATGAAGACTATTGAATTCAAATGGGATTTATTGGAAAGAATTAAACGCAACTCTGAAGATTGGTACCTCCATGAAGGTAAGGATTCGGGTATAACACCCAAGTTTGATTGTGTTAAATCTTTTATGGATACCGATGCTTTCCGTGAATTTAGCACTAAATATGGACTTGACTCTGAGATAGTAGTTTCTTTCTGTGAATCCTTTGCTACTCATGTTGATCTCCCTAAGGAGAAGTGGTTTAAATATAATCCTCCCATTGAAGTAAATGTAGTTGCACCTATTAAAGTTGAAGAAAAGACTATCACTTATAATGATCCTGTTGTTCCCACTGCTTATATTGAGAAACCACCTTTCCCTGTTAGAATAAAGGATCATGCTAAAGCTTCAACTGTGGTTCGTAAGAGCAATACTAGAACACCTACTCCCTCTGAGAAAATTAGAGCTGAACCTAGTGTTGCTATGGTTGAAGATCTCTTGGCCGATAATATTGATGGGCATGTTATTTACTTCTGTAATGAAGCTGCTAGAATTGCTAGACCTGATACTAAAAATAAACATAGACTTGTTGTAGGCATGCCTGTTATTTCTGTTAAAATAGGAGATCATTGCTATCATGGCGTATGTGATATGGGTGCTAGTGCAAGTGCAATACCTCATTCCTTATACAAAGAAATTATGCATGATATTGCACCTGCTGAGTTAGAAGAAATTAATGTTACAATTAAGCTTGCCAATAGAGACACTATTTCACCCACTGGAATCGTTGGAGATGTTGAAGTCTTGTGTGGGAAAGTTAAATATCCTGCTGATTTTCTTGTTCTCGGTTCCCCACAAGATGACTTTTGACCCATTATTTTTGGTGGACCCTTCTTGAATACTGCTAATGCTAAGATAGACTGCAATAAGGATATTGTTTCTGTTGGTTTAGGGGATATGTCACATGAGTTTAATTTTGCTAAGTTTCGTAGACAACCCCATGATAAAGAATTGCCTAGTAAAGATGAAATTATTGGTCTTGCTTCTATTGTCGTGCCTCCTAATGATCCTTTAGAGAAATATT
Source organism: Triticum aestivum (assembly GCF_018294505.1). Lineage (NCBI taxonomy): Eukaryota > Viridiplantae > Streptophyta > Magnoliopsida > Poales > Poaceae > Triticum > Triticum aestivum. The sequence goes on along the minus strand of NC_057806.1, from coordinate 363,958,748 downwards.
GGCTAGACCATGAATATGATTTGTTTATGAATGAAAGAAGGGAAATAGATGAAGTATTCTTTAAACAGGGACCTATTTTGAAACACAACTTGCCTGTTGAAATCCTAGGGGATCCTCCTCCACCCAAGGGTGATCCCGTGTTTGAGCTTAAACCTTTACCTGATACTCTTAAATATGCTTATCTTGATGAGAAAGAGATATATCCTGTTGTTGTTAGTGCTAACCTTTCAAAGCATGAAGAAAAGAAATTATTGAAAACTCTAAAGAAGCATCGTGCTGCTATTGGATATACTCTTGATGATCTTAAGGGCATTAGTCCCACTCTCTGCCAGCACAAAATAAAATTGGAGAAAGACGCGAAACCGATTGTTGATCCTAAGATGAAATAAGTGGTGAGAAAAGAAATACTAAAGCTTCTGGAGGCAGGTATAATTTATCCTGTTGCTGATAGTCAGTGGGTAAGTCTTGTCCATTCTTTCTCTAAGAAGGGAGGTGTTACTGTTGTTCCTAATGATAAAGATGAATTGATTCCACAAAGAATTGTCACAGGTTATAAAATGGTAATTGATTTCCACAAATTAAATAAAGCTACTAAAAAGGATCATTACCTTTATCTTTTATTGATCAAATGCTAGAGAGATTATCCAAACACACACATTTTTGCTTTCTAGATGGTTATTCTGGTTTCTCTCAAATACCTGTGTCAAAAGAGGATCAAGAAAAGACAACTTTTACTTGCCCTTTTGATACCTTTGCTTATAGACGTATGCCTTTTGGTTTATGCAATTGAAAGTGCAACTATCCCTAGGTGGTTTTGGTAATTCCTAACAACATATAGCTCATTGAGCTAATGCTATTTCAAGATTAATATCTCAGGAAAGCTCAATGATTGGCATGGCATGGATGAGAAAAGTGGACCCCTCAAAATGCTAAGGATAAAGGATTGGCTCAAGCTCAAAGCTCAAGACTCTACATTTTCCATTTTAGTGATCCAAGATCACATTGAGTCTATAGGAAAAGCCAATACTATCAAGGAGGGATGAGGTGTTGCTTAATGAGGTTCTTGCTCAAAATGCTTAGTGATATGCTCCAAAGCCCTCAACTACTTTCTCACATCCACATATGACCTAAACCAAAAGTCAAACTCGGCCCCACTGATTCTTCCTATCCGGCGCCACCGAGTTTCAAATGTCATAGCCACTACCACAAACCCTAGGCAAATCGGTGTCACCGATAGGGATCTTGGTCTCACCGAGATGGAGTTGTAATCTCTCTGTTTCCCTTCGTAACATTTCGGTCTCACCAAGATGAGCGATCGGTCCCACCGAGATTGCAATGTAAACTCTTTGTTTTCCCTTCGTAACGTTTTGGTCTCACCGAAATGAGCGATCGGTCCCATCGAGTTTACCTGACCAACTCTCTAGTTAGCTTATTACCAAAATTGGTCTCACCAAGTTTGTGTAATCGGTCTCACCGAGATTACGTTATGCCCTAACCCTATGATCTGTCCTACCGAGTTGCATGTCGGTCCCACTGAAAACCCTAATGGTCACTAGCTTTGCTGAATCAGTCCGACCGAGTTTAACCATTCGGTCCCATCGAGTTTGGGAAGTTATGTGTAACGGTTAGATTTTGTGTGGAGGCTATATATACCCCTCCACCACCTCTTCATTCGTGGAGAGAGCCATTAGAACGAACCTACACTTCCAACTCACTTTTTCTGAGAGAGAACCACCTACACTTGTGTTGAGACCAAGATATTCCATTCCTACCATATGAATCTTGATCTCTAGCCTTCCCCAAGTTACTTTCCACTCAAATCTTCTTTCCACCAAATCCAAATCCTGTGAGAGAGAGTTGACTGTTGGGGAGACTATCATTTGAAGCACAAGAGCAAGGAGTTCATCATCAACACACCATTTGTTACTTCTTGGAGAGTGGTGTCTCCTAGATTGGCTAGGTGTCACTTGGGAGCCGCCGACAAGATTGTGGAGTTGAACCAAGGAGTTTGTAAGGGCAAGGAGATCACCTACTTCGTGAAGATCTACCGCTAGTGAGGCAAGTCCTTGGCGATGGCTATGGTGGGATAGACAAGGTTACTTCTTTGTGGACCCTTCGTGGGTGGAGCCCTCCGTGGACTCGCGCAACTGCTACCCTTCGTGGGTTGAAGTCTCCATCAACATGGATGTACGATAGCACCACCTATCGAAACCACGACAAAAACATCCGTGTCTCCAATTGTGTTTGATTCCTCCAAACCCTTCCCTTTACATTCTTGCAAGTTGCATGCTTTACTTTCTGCTGCTCATATACTCTTTTCATGCTTGCTTGAATTGTATTAAGATTGCTTGACTTGTCCAAAGTTGCTAAAATCTGCCAAGAACTAAAATTGGTAAAAGGCTAGATTTTTATTTGGTCAAGTAGTCTAATCACCCCCCTCTAGACATACTTTTGATCCTACAAGTGGTATCAGAGCTTTGGTCTCCATTTGCTTTGATTTCCATAGCTTTTGGTGGTCATAGCCTTGGTTTCACAACCTAGGAGAGTATGGCGTCTAGCGAGGGAAATTACCACCGTAGAGGTCCTTACTTTGATGACACAAATTTTGCTAGTTGGAAGCATAAGATGAAAATGCATATTCTTGGACATAACCCTGCCGTTTGGGCTATTGTGTGTATTGGCTTGCAAGGTGAATTCTTTGATGGGAGAGAACCAAACCGTGAAGCTACCGCGGAAGAGTTGAAGATGCTACAATACAATGCTCAAGCTTGTGATATCCTCTTCAACGGTTTGTGCCCCGAAGAATTCAACAAAATCAGCCGTCTTGAGAATGCAAAGGAAATTTGGGATACTTTGATTGATATGCACGAAGGTACCGACTCCGTCAAGGAATCCAAGTTGGATGTGCTTCAAAGTCAACTTGACAAGTTCAAAATGAAGGATGGTGAAGGTGTCGCTGAAATGTACTCTAGGCTTGCTCTTATCACAAATGAGATTGCCGGCTTGGGAAGTGAAGAGATGACCGACAAATTCATCATCAAGAAGATCCTAAGAGTCTTGGATGGGAAATATGATACCGTATGCACATTGATCCAAATGATGCCAAATTACAAAGATCTCAAGCCAACGGAAGTCATTGGAAGAATTGCCGCTCATGAGATGTCACTCAAGGATAAGGAGGAGCTCCATAACAAGTCAAGTGGTGCTTACAAAGCCTCATGTGAAGCTCCCACATCATCAAGTGAGAAACAAACCTTCAATGAAGAATTGAGCCTAATGGTGAAGAACTTCAACAAGTTCTACAAGAGTAGAAGCAAAGAGAGAAGTTCCAAGTCAAGGTCCTACAATGACAAAAGATCTTCTAGTCGAGAGCGAAACTGCTACAATTGTGGAAGACCCGGACACTATTCCAATGAGTGTACGACACCCTACAAGAGAAGAGAAGATTCTCCAAAAAGAAGAAGTAGAAGAGAAGAATCACCATCGAGGGAGAGAAGGAGTAGGGATGATCGTTACGAACGAAGACCCTCTCGGAGAAGCAAGGATTCGGAAAGGAAGGACAAATCATCAAGGAGATACACAAAACGAAGACATCAAGCTCATGTTGGTGAATGGGTATCCGGCTCTGACTCCGACAATCACTCCGAGAGAAGCTATCACTCCGACTCTGAATATACTCAAGATGAAGGTGTTGCCGGTCTAGCACTTGTGTCAACCAACTCCTATGACATATTTGATTCACCAAAGGAAGGAATTGGAAGATGCTTCATGGCCAAAGGTCCAAAGGTATCACATCCCGAGTATGTTGATTTCAATAGTGATGAAGATGACTTGTTAGGTGATGATGATTTACTTATTAAGCATGCTAATCAAGATGAAACGAATGACAATCATAAGGAGAAGATTGAGTCTCTAACTAAAGAACTAAACACTCTTAAGTTAGCTCATGAAACTATCTTAGGAGATCATCGAGAACTTTTAAGGACTCATGAGAAATCACGTTTTGAGAAGCTCAATCTTGAGCAAGAGCATGAGTTCTTAAAGGTAATCAATGATTATCTTCGCAAGAAAAGCTCTTCTTACATTGCCAAGCGTTTACTTTTATCCACTTACATGCCTCAAGTCAAGTCTAGTAACAAGAACAAGAAGGATTCTTCCTCTAGTAGTAAAAATAATCATGCTAAATCCAATATTGTTGCTTCTAGTAGTTCTCTTGATTCCACTAATGATTCTCTTAGCCAAGTTACACTTGAGAAAGAAAATAGCTTATTGAAGGGAATCATAGAGAAAGGTGTTTACAAGAGCCTTGCCGGGAGTAAGCAATTCGAGGAAATTGTACGCAAGCAAGGAAGGCACCGGAAGAACCTAGGTATTGGTTTTGAACGAAAGTTCAATGCCAATGGAGTTGAGTGGGAAGAAGATCAATACCCCAAGACGAAGTTTGTTCCTCAACAAGAGAAGTATGATCCTACTTCTTTCAAAGGGACACAAGCTCAAGATGATCTTCCACCACAAGCCCACAAGGAAAAAGGCAAGGGCAAGCTTCAAGAGGAAATTGATGCATTTGAAGAAGCTCCTAATGCCTTGGTCAAGTGGGTTCCCAAGACTACATCAAGTTCCACTTCATCAAGTATAACTACAACTCCAAGGATTCCCATCAAGATGATGTGGATCCCGAAGAAGAAGAACTAGAGAGTTCTTGAGGGTGACTCCGCCAACATACTTCACTCTTATCATTTTGGCAAGAACAAGTGCAATCAACTTCCACATCTTGCACTAGTTCAAGGAGTCACAAACCCTCTTGTTGGTAATACAAGGGACAAGGTAACCTAATGCTCTCATAGACATCATCTTGTGTGTGCATCACTCTATGTCTATGGATATCCTTGTTTGTTCCTTGTGGGACTAACCCGTGTAGGTATTGAAAGTGCAACTCACTCCAAAGGATAGCTCCGAATGATCTACATCAACTTAGAGCATCCACATCTTCAACACCTACATGAAGTCATCATCGACAAAACCCAAGGTTAGTTCATCCATCTTAGGGGGGATCTCACATCTAGGGGGAGCTTTACTCTAAGAATTGAGCTAAAGCAACTCTAATGGTGTGAACACAACATCGCTTTATGTAACAGTGGTAACCCCACTTGTGCTTAAACGATGAGTATGACCTATGATCAAATGTTCTCATTTGAATCCTAAGTCAATATACTCATATATAGATGACCTAGTCATCGCCAATTTCTTGATAGATGCTAGAATTGTTTGTGCATGCTTTGCCACATATTTCATTTGTCATTTTATTGTGTGAGCATGTTGGTTGCATAATTTACTCATTCGAGGACATCCACTTGTCGTTTTGATTGGTTGTTTTCTTTTTCTCTTGCCAAGTGGATGGACAAGAATGCCTAAGAACCTTCTCTAGCTATCTATGCTCTTCTCGTCTCAAACTCTATTCATGTTGCATCACAAAGTTGATCAAGTCAGATTCGAACCACTCTGTGTGAGGAGCACTCAGAGTCCCCGATTTGTCATAGACTTAAACTTCCAAAACTTCTTTGTGCGTTTTGGTCTGACCGATTCATCCATTTCGGTCATACCGAGATCACTAAGTCGATCTAGGTTTTTAATCTCGGTGCAACCGATTTGAACTTTTCAGTCACATCGAGTTGCAGTAACTGCTTGCAGTTATGCATCTCGGTGCCACTGAGTTGTTCCACTCGGTCACACCGACATGGTCAGGCTATTTATACCCACGGGCCAAAATTTGGAAAACTTTCCGAACCTCTTCGCCCGCGCTCAGCCTGCTCTGCCTCCCTGGTGTTGGAAATATGCCCTAGAGGCAATAATAAATTGGTTATTATTATATTTCCTTTTTCATGATAATCATTTATTATCCATGCTAGAATTGTATTGATAGGAAACTCAGATACATGTGTGGATACATAGACAACACCATGTCCCTAGTAAGCCTCTAGTTGACTAGCTCATTGATCAATAGATGGTTACGGTTTCCTGACCATGGACATTGGATGTCATTGATAACGGGATCACATCATTAGGAGAATGATGTGATGGACAAGACCCAATCCTAAGCCTAGCACAAGATCATGTAGTTCGTATGCTAAAACTTTTCTAATGTCAAGTATCATTTCCTTAGACCATGAGATTGTGCAACTCCCGGATACCGTAGGAGTGCTTTGGGTGTGCCAAACGTCAGAACGTAACTGGGTGGCTATAAAGGTACACTACAGGTATCTCCGAAAGTGTCTGTTGGGTTGGCACGAATCGAGACTGGGATTTGTCACTCTGTGTAAACGGAGAGGTATCTCTGGGCCCACTCGGTAGGACATCATCATAATGTGCACAATGTGATCAAGGAGTTGATCACGGGATGATGTGTTACGGAACGAGTAAAGAGACTTGCCGGTAACGAGATTGAACAAGGTATCGGGATACCGACGATCGAATCTCGGGCAAGTATCGTACCGCTAGACAAAGGGAATTGTATACGGGATTGATTAAGTCCTTGACATCGTGGTTCATCCGATGAGATCATCGTGGAGCATGTGGGAGCCAACATGGGTATCCAGATCCCGCTGTTGGTTATTGACCGGAGAGTTATCTCGGTCATGTCTGCATGGTTCCTGAACCCGTAGGGTCTACACACTTAAGGTTCGATGATGCTAGGGTTATAGGGAAAGTATGTATGCGGTTACCGAATGTTGTTCGGAGTCCCGGATGAGATCCCGAACGTCATGAGGAGTTCCGGAATGGTCCGGAGGTAAAGATTGATATATAGGAAGTATGGTTTTGGCCACCGGAAGTGTTCCGAGCATCACCGGTAGTGTACCGGGACCACCGGAGGGGTCCGGGGTCCACCAGGTGGGGCCACCAGCCCCGGAGGCCTACATGGGCCAATAGTGGGAAGGGACCAGCCCCTAGGTGGGCTGGGGCGCCTCCCACCAAGGCCCAAGGCGCCTCCAAGAGGGGAAGGGGGCAAACCCTAGGGCAGATGGGCCCTAAGGCCCACCCCAGGTGCACCTCCCCCTCTCCCCCTTGTAGCCGCCACCCAGATGGGATCTGGGGGCTGCCGCCACCCCTAGGGAGGGAACCCTAGGTGGGGGCGCAGCCCCTCCCCTCCCCCTATATATACTTGAGGTTTGGGGCTGCCCAAGACATGTGATTTGCTCTCCCTGTTGGCGCAGCCCTACCCCTCTCCCTCCTCGTCTCTCGTAGTGCTTGGCAAAGCCCTGCTGGAGTCCCGCGCTCCTCCACCACCACCACGCCGTCGTGCTGCTGCTGGATGGAGTCTTCCCCAACCTCTCCTTCTCCCCTTGCTGGATCAAGGCGTAGGAGACGTCACCGGGCTGTACGTGTGTTGAACACGGAGGTGCCGTCCATTCGGCACTAGGATCATCGGTGATTTGGATCACGACGAGTACGACTCCATCAACCCCGTTCACTTGAATGCTTCCGCTTAGCGATCTACAAGGGTATGTAGATGCACTCTCCTTCCCCTTGTTGCTAGATTACTCCATAGATTGATCTTGGTGATGCGTAGAAAATTTTGAATTTCTGCTGCGTTCCCCAATAGTGGCATCATGAGCTAGGTCTATTGCGTAGATTCTATGCACGAGTATAACACAAAGCAGTTGTGGGCGTTGATTTTGTCAATTTACTTGCCGTTACTAGTCTTATCTTGATTCGGCGGCATCGTGGGATGAAGCGGCCCGGACCGACCTTACACGTACTCTTACGTGAGACTGGTTCCACCGACTGACATGCACTAGTTGCATAAGGTGGCTAGCGGGTGTCTGTTTCTCCCACTTTAGTCGGATCGGATTCGATGAAAAGGGTCCTTATGAAGGGTAAATAGCAATTGGCATATTACGTTGTGGTTTTTGCGTAGGTAAGAAATGTTCTTGCTAGAAACCCATAGCAGCCATGTAAAACATGCAAACAACAATTAGAGGACGTCTAACTTGTTTTTGCAGGGTATGCTATGTGATGTGATATGGCCAAGAAGAATGTGATGAATGATATGTGATGTATGAGATTGATCATGTTCTTGTAATAGGAATCACGACTTGCATGTAGATGAGTATGAAAACCGGCAGGAGCCATAGGAGTTGTCTTTATTTATTGTATGACCTGTGTGTCATTGAACAACGCCATGTAATTACTTTACTTTATTGCTAACCGGTAGCCATAGTAGTAGAAGTAATAAGTTGGTGAGACAACTTCATGGAGACACAATGATGGAGATCATGATGATGGAGATCATGGTGTCATGCCGGTGACGATGATGATCATGGAGCCCCGAAGATGGAGATCAAAAGGAGCAATATGATATTGGCCATATCATGTCACTATTTGATTGCATGTGATGTTTATCATGTTTATACATCTTATTTGCTTAGAACGACGGTAGCTTAAATAAGATGATCCCTCACTAAAATTTCAAGAGAAGTGTTCTCCCTAACTGTGCACCGTTGCAAAAGTTCATCGTTTCGAAGCACCACGTGATGATCGGGTGTGATAGATTCTTACGTTCGAATACAACGGGTGTTGACAAGCCTAGCATGTACATACACGGCCTCAGAACACATGCGAAACACTTAGGTTAACTTGACGAGCCTATCATGTACAGACATGGCCTCGGAACACAAGAGACCGAAAGGTCGAGCATGAGTCGTATGGTAGATACGATCAACATGAAGATGTTCACCGATGATGACTAGTCCGTCTCACGTGGTGATCGGACATGGCTTAGTTGACTCGGATCATGTAATCACTTAGATGACTAGAGGGATGTCTATCTGAGTGGGAGTTCATAAGATGAACTTGTTTATCCTGAACATAGTCAAAAGGATTTTGCAAATTATGTCATAGCTCGCGCTTTAGTTCTACTATTTAGATATGTTCCTAGAGAAAAATTAGTTGAAAGTTGATAGTAGCAATTATGCAGACAGTAGAAGGCTTATGTCCTTAATGCACCGCTCAGTGTGCTGAACCTCGAATGTCGTCTGTGGATGCTGCGAACATCTGACATACACGTTTTGATGACTACATGATAGTTCAGTGCGTAATGCTAAATGGTTTAGAATTGAGGCACCAAAGACGTTTTTGAAACATCGTAGAACATATGAGATGTTCCAAGGACTGAAATTGGGATTTCAGGCTCGTGCCCACGTCAAGAGGTATAAGACCTCTGACGATTTTCTTAGCCTGCATAATAAGGGAGAAAAGCTCAATCTTGAGCTTGTGCTCAGATTGTCTGAGTACAACAATCGCTTGAATTGAGTGGGAGTTGATCTTCCAGATGAAATAGTGATGGTTCTCCAAAGTCACTACCACCAAGCTACTAGAGCTTCGTGATGAACTATAACATATCAGGGATAGATATGATCCTTGAGCTATTCGCGACACCGCGAAAGTAGAAATCAAAAGGGAGCATCAATCGTTGATGGTTAGTAAAACCACTAGTTTCAAGAAGGGCAAGGGCAAGAAAGGGATACTTCATGGAACAACAAATCAGTTGCTGTTCTAGTGAAGAAACCCAAAGTTGAACCCAAGCCCGAGACTAAGTGCTTCTGTAATAAGGGGAACAGTCACTGAAGCAGAACCACCCTAGATACTTGGTAGATGAGAAGGCTGGCAAGGTCGACAGAAGTATATTGGATATGCATTATAATGTGTACTTTACTAGTACTCCTAGTAGCACCAGGGTATTAGATACCGGTTCGGTTGCTAAGTGTTAGTAACTCGAAACAAAAGGCTACGGAATAAATGGAGACTAGCTAAAAGGTGAGATGACGATATGTGTTGGAAGTATTTCCAAGGTTGATCAAATATCGTACGCTCCCTCTACCATCGAGATTGGTATTAAAACCTAAATAATTGTTATTTGGTGTTTGCGTTGAGCATAGACATGATTGGATTATGTCTATCGCGATATGGTTATTCATTTAAGGAGAATAATGGTTACTCTGTTTATTTGAATAATACCATCCCGATCGTAGTGGTACACATTTTCATGCCAAAGGTATAAGATAGTAATGATAGTACCACACAAATGTGGCACTGCAATTTGAGTCATATTGGTATAAAATGCATGAAGAAGCTCCATGTTGATGGATCTTTGGACTCACTCATTTTTGAAAGGATTGAGACATGCGAACCATGTTTGTTGGTAGATATGCATGAAGAAACTCTATACAGATGGATCGTTTGGACTCACTTGATTTTGAATCACTTGAGACATGCAAATCATACCACATGGGCAAGATGACTGGAAAAGCCTCGTTTTCAGTAAGATGGAACAAGAAAGCAACTCGTTGGAAGTAATACATTTTGATGTGTGCAGTCCAATGAGTGTTGAGGCACGCAGTGGATATCGTTATATTCTTACTTCACAGATGATTTAAGTAGATACTGAGTATATTTACTTGATGAAACACAAGTCTGAATTATTGAATGGTTCAACTAATTTCAGAGTGAAGTTGAAGATCTTCATGACAAGAGGATAAAATTTCTATGATATGATCATAGAAATGAATGTCTGAGTTACGAGTTTGGCACTGTGGAAATTGTTTCACAACTAATACCGCCTGGAACACCATAGTGTGATGGTGTGTCTGAACATCATAGTTGCACCCTATTGGATATGGTGCGTACCATGATGTCTCTTATCGAATTACCACTATCGTTCATGGGTTAGACATTAGAGACAACCGCACTCACTTTAATAGGGCACCACGTAATTCCGTTGAGACGAAACCATTTGAACTATGGTTTGGAGAAACTTGAGTTGTCATTTCTTAAAAGTTTGGGGCTGCGACGCTTATGTGAAAAAGTTTCAGGTTGATAAGCTCGAACCCAAAGCGGATAAAATGCATCTTCATAGGACACCCGAAACAGTTGGGTATACCTCCTAATTCAGATCCTAAAGCAATAGGGATTGTTTCTGGAATCGGGTCCTTTCTCGAGGAAAGGTTTCTCTCGAAAGAATTGAGTGGGAGGATGGTGGAGACTTGATGAGGTTATTGAACCGTCACTTCAACTAGTGTATAGCAGGGCACAAAGAGTTGTTCCTATGGCACCTACACCAATTGAAGTGGAATCTTAGTTGATCATGAGACTTCAGATCAAGTCACTCCCAAACCTCGTAGGACGACAAGGATGCGTACTACTTTAGAGTGGTACGTAATCCTGTCTTTGAAGTCATGTTGCTAGACAACAATGAACCTACAAGCTATGGAGAAGCGATGGTGGGCCCAGATTCTGATAAATGGCTCGAGGCCATAAAATCCAAGAGAGGATCCATGTATGAAAACAAAGTGTAGACTTTGGCAGAACGGCTCGATGGTCGTAAGGCTGTTGAGTACAGATGGATTTTAAAAGGAAGACGGACAATGATGGTAAATGTCACCATTGAGAAAGCTCGACTTGTCGTTAAGATGTTTCCCGACAAGTTCAAGGAGACTACGATGAGAACTTTCTCACACGTAGCGATGTTAAAAGTCTGTTGGAATTATGTTAGCAGTTACTGCATTATTTATGAAATCATGTAGATAGGATGTCAAAACATTGTTTCCTCGACGATTTTCTTGAGGAAAGGTTGTATGAGATACAACCAGAAGGTTTTGTCAATCCTGAAAAAATGCAAACAAGTATGCAAAGCTCCAGCAATCCTTCTAAGGACTGGAGTAAGCATCTCGGAGTTGGAATGTACGCTTTGATGAGATGATCAAAGATTTTGGGTTTATACATAGTTTATGAGAAACTTGTATTTCCAAAGAAGTGAGTGGGAGCACTATAAAATTTCTGATGAGTATATGTTGTTGACATATTGTTGATCGGAAATGATGTAGAATTTCTGGAAAGCATATAGGGTTATTTGAAAAGTGTTTTTCAATGGAAAACCTGGATTAAGCCACTTGAGTATTGAGCATTAAGATCTATAAGGATAGATCAAAATGCTTAATAGTACTTTCAAATGAATACATACCGTGACAAGATTTTGAAGGAGTTCAAAATGGATCAGCAAAGAAGGAGTTCTTGGCTGTGTTATAAGGTGTGAACATTGAGTAAGACTCGAAACCTGACCGCGGCAGAATAGAGAGAAAGGACGAAGGTCGTCCCCTATGCTTTAGACGTAGGCTCTACAGTATGCTATGCTGTGTACCGCACCTGAAGTGTGCCTTGCCATGAGTCAGTCAAGGGGTACAAGAGTGATCCAAGAATGGATCACAGGACAGCGGTCAAAGTTATCCTTAGTAACTAGTGGACTAAGGAATTTTCTCGATTATGTAGGTGGTAAAAGAGTTCGCCGTAAAGGGTTACACCGATGCAAACTTTGACACTAATCAAGATTATTCTGAGTAGTAAACTGGATTCGTATAGTAGAACAGTTATTTGGAATAGCTCCAAATAGAACGTGGTAGCTGCATCTGGGAGATGACATAGAGATTTGTAAAGCACACACGAATCTAAAAGATTCAGACCCGTTGACTATAACATCTCTCACAAGCATCACATGATCAAACCCAGAACTCTTTGGGTGTTAGTCACATGGGGATGTGACCTTGAGTGTTAATCACATATCGATGTGAACTGGATTATTGACTCTAGTGCAAGTGGGAGACTGTTGGAAATATGCCCTAGAGGCAATAATAAATTGGTTATTATTATATTTCCTTGTTCATGATAATCGTTTATTATCCATGCTAGAATTGTATTGATAGGAAACTCAGATACATGTGTGGATACATAGACAATACCATGTCCCTAGTAAGCCTCTAGTTGACTAGCTCGTTGATCAATAGATGGTTACGGTTTCCTGACCATGGACATTGGATGTCGTTGATAACAGGATCACATCATTAGGAGAATGATGTGATGGACAAGACCCAATCCTAAGCCTAGCGCAAGATCATGTAGTTCGTATGCTAAAACTTTTCTAATGTCAAGTATCATTTCCTTAGACCATGAGATTGTGCAACTCCCGGATACCGTAGGAGTGCTTTGGGTGTGCCAAACATCACAACGTAACTGGGTGGCTATAAAGGTACACTACAGGTATCTCCGAAAGTGTCTGTTGGGTTGGCACGAATCGAGACTGGGATTTGTCACTCCGTGTAAACGGAGAGGTATCTCTGGGCCCACTTGGTAGGACATCATCATAATGTGCACAATGTGATCAAGGAGTTGATCACGGGATGATGTGTTACGGAACGAGTAAAGAGACTTGCCGGTAACGAGATTGAACAAGGTATCGGGATACCGACGATCGAATCTCGGGCAAGTATCGTACCGCTAGACAAAGGGAATTGTATACGGGATTGATTAAGTCCTTGACATCGTGGTTCATCCGATGAGATCATCGTGGAGCATGTGGGAGCCAACATGGGTATCCAGATCCCGCTGTTGGTTATTGACCGAAGAGTTATCTCGGTCATGTCTGCATGGTTCCCGAACCCGTAGGGTCTACACACTTAAGGTTCAATGACGCTAGGGTTATAGGGAAAGTATGTACGCGGTTACTGAATGTTGTTCGGAGTCCCGGATGAGATCCCGGACGCCGCGAGGAGTTCCGGAATGGTACGGAGGTAAAGATTGATATATAGGAAGTATGGTTTTGACCACCGGAAGTGTTCCGGGCATCACCGGTAGTGTACCGGGACCACCGGAGGGGTCCGGGGGTCCACCAGGTGGGGCCACCAGCCCCGGAGGCATACATGGGCCAATAGTGGGAAGGGACCAGCCCCTAGGTGGGCTGGGGCGCCTCCCACCAAGGCCCAAGGCGCCTCCAAGAGGGGAATGGGGCAAACCCTAGGGCAGATGGGCCCTAAGGCCTACCCCAGGTGCGCCTCCCCCTCTACCCCTTGTGGCCGCCACCCAGATGGGATCTGGGGGCTGCCGCCACCCCTAGGGAGGGAACCCTAGGTGGGGGTGCAGCCCCTCCCCTCCCCCTATATATACTTGAGGTTTGGGGCTGCCTAAGACATGTGATTTGCTCTCCCTGTTGGCGCAGCCCTACCCCTCTCCCTCCTCATCTCTCGTAGTGCTTGGCAAAGCCCTGTTGGAGTCCAGCGCTCCTCCACCACCACCACGCCGTCGTGCTGCTGCTGGATGGAGTCTTCCCCAACCTCTCCTTCTCACCTTGCTGGATCAAGGCGTAGGAGACGTCACCGGGCTGTACGTGTGTTGAACACGGAGGTGTCGTCCGTTCGACACTAGGATCATCGGTGATTTGGATCACGACGAGTACGACTCCATCAACCCCATTCACTTGAACGCTTTCGCTTAGCGATCTACAAGGGTATGTAGATGCACTCTCCTTCCCCTCATTGCTAGATTACTCCATAGATTGATCTTGGTGATGCGTAGAAAATTTTGAATTTCTGCTACGTTCCCTAACACCTGGGTCTCCGTATCGTCCTCCTCGTCGCCAGCCGCCTTCAGTCCCTGGTCTCTGCCGCCGTCAACGGGATCGTCTCCGCCATTGCCGCCGTAGCGAGTCCATCGCCGAACTAGGGTATGGACTTGATCTTTGTGTTGTTCTCACTCTGATTCCCCAGCACATTGTTTTGCCATGTATCTTGCCACGATTGAGATCACTCTATCCAATGAAAATACTCCATAGTTTAGTTGTGGATTGAAAATTTAGGGTTAGGTTTCCGCCGAAACCATCTCAGACCGACCGAGTTGTTGAAATCGGTTCCACCGATTTGGCTCAGGCCATTGCACATGTGATTCTCGGTCTGACCGAGAATTGCAAATTGGTGTGACCGATTTCGAGTCTTTGTGAAACCCTAGCAGTCTCGGTGCCACCGAACTGTGACTCGGTCTGACCGAGTTCACTAGTTTAGGTTCCAACAGCTGCTTCGGTATCACCAAGATTTCAAATCAGTAGATCCGAAATGCTTTCTGTGGAAAACTAAAACTAAGTTTTGATTCATTCTTTTGCAAAAACCTCTGCACTTCATGATGCTCATCCACTCTACCTCGTCTATAATCTATTCATAGGCTGCTGTCAGTGTTTGCATCATGTCAGATCAGAGCGACAGTTAGAACAAGTCTGTGGAGCAAGTGAACTTGAGTGAGGGCACTAGTCCCTCTAGAAGCTTTGATGAAGGAAGCAGAAGTACCCCCAGCAACTTGCCTAAGGCAGCCACCAGGACCAGAAAGAAGAAAACCTCAAATTCACAGGATGAGGACTATGTGCCTACTGAGGAAGAGGCCACCTCAAAGAGGAAAGTCCTGAAAAAGGAATATGGCACAGCTGCTGCCACTAAGCCAGGGATGAAGCAAAAGGTTGTTGCCAAGAGAGCTCCCATGTCAAAAGCCAGAACATCCACTCAAGAGACTTTGGGATCTGCACCCAAAGAGCAGGTTGTGGCAGAAAAGAAAAGAAAGGAAATGGTCAAGAAGACCACTGCCAGAGTGCTTGGGAGATCTTCAATAATGAAAGACTCTAAAGAAGAGGAAGAGGAAGAGGATGCAGCACCAGCACCCAAAGCTCAAAAGCTTATGGGAGATGCTATAAGGGCAGGGGTTGTTCCATCTAAGCCTAAGACTGCTCCTAAGACTGCTGCTCCAGCTGCTCCAAAACCCGAAACTGCACCCAAGAGGACCACCAGGAACATCCCTGCCGAGGAGAAGAACAAGGCCCCAGTGCCTCAAGCTGTTGAAGAAGATGATGATACTGTCGTGTTAAGGAAGTTGAAGCCCCAAATTCCAGACCACAGTGATGCTCATCCAGTTGCAGAGAACATGAAAATCAGGAAGGATTTTTGGTCTAAGGCTATGGAGAGAGTCTGATCCATATGCCACCAGGAGAAGGACTGATGTGGACTACATGTTCCATACAAAGGAACAACAGGACTTCTATGAGACTATCTTACTTGACAAGAAGCCCATAGTGTGTGACATGAGATGGGTCGATTGGACATTCATTGAGGAAAATTAGGATCACTTCCCTGGTGTATATGACAACTTCAAGGCTTGTGGAATTGATGAGTTTGTGTCTCAGAAGCTCACAAAGTGGAATGATGAGCTCATCATACAGTTCTACTCCACAGCTCATTTCTACCCAGATGGAAGGATTGTGTGGATGTCTGAAGGCACTAGGTACCAGTCAACAGTTGCAGAATGGGCTCAGTTGATCAATGCCCTAGAAGAACAAGAAGATGACTTGGATGTCTACGCCAAGAAGAAGAAGGATCACAACACCATGGCACACATGTACAAAGAGATCCCAGATGCTGCTCTTGAGACACACAAGTTTGGATCAGTACATTACCTTTTATCAGGCTTGCCAACAATCAACTGGATCCTCAGGCACACTCTCTTGCCAAAGTCAGGTGATCACAAGATGATCAGAGGCCATGCAATTAACTTGCTTCACATATTTGACATGCCTCAAAAGTTCAAAGTCATGAGCCTAATTGTGGAAACCATTAAGAGAACAACTGCAGATCAGAAGAGGAGTTGTGGGTATGCCCCACAGATCCAGGAGCTAATCAACTCCAAGATGGGCACTGGCACATATCTCCTGGACAAGGAACACATGCCCATCTACCCAGACTTTGAGGACAACACTATGGTGATGGATGAGAATGAACCATCTTCTGTGCAAGCACAAGCCAAGAAGGAGAAGGCAAGGGCTGAAAAGGCTGCAAAGATGTCAACCATGGATGAGGCATCTCAGTATCTTCTGAAGAGCAAGCAAGATCAGCTTGGCTACTTGATTGCCTCCACTCTGAGGATTGAGAAGGGATTGGCTACCCTGACTCAAAACCAGGAGAGCTTGGAGAGGATCGTGGAGCAGAAGTTCTATGACTTAGATGTGAAGGTCACTGAGATCCAGTCAGTCGTTGAGCAACTTCAAGATGAAGTGCAAGAGAAGAAGGGCAAGTCTACCACTGATCCTTTTGCTAGATTGCCCAGAGGTCAAAGATCTGCTGCAGTGCCTGTTCCAGACACCAGAGAAACTTCATCTGCACCAGCTACAGCTTCAGTGCCACCAGCTACAGCACCTACTCCACCAGCTCCATCTACATCGACTGATGCCTTCGTCCTTGGAGTTCTGTCTACACCACCACCACCTGAAGACCAAGCCTGAGTGACGATTTAGCACTATGCATTTTTATGAACTTTTTGGTAACTTGTTGCCAAAGGGGGAGAAAATGTATAGATCATAGGCTTCGAGAGAGAGTGTTGCTTTTGTTCTCTCTTGTGTTTCTCCTTGGTGGTTGAACTTTATTATTTGCTTGGTTGAGATACTTTATGCTTGTGTGTGATACTTAGATGATCATGTGTTTGATCATATGCTACCTTTATGCTTGTTGGATGACATTATCCTTTTATATTCCATATGATCACCCACTTTGCTTGGAGATGAGTGCATGTATTTTAATTATTATCATTTTGAGCGCTCCACCAAGATGTATGTGACATGGAAGAGTAACCCATGATCCTAACTCTTTGTGCATTTGCAGTCCAAAGCAAATCTTAAACTATGCACAAATTTAGGGGGAGCTCTTGCTTTTCACATACTTCTCAAAGCAACAATGTTTTTCACTCTTATTATCATTTGTCGAAGCTTTGATCTATATGTTGTCAGCAACTACCAAAAGGGGGGAGATTGAAAGTGCAACTATCCCTAGGTGGTTTTGGTAATTCCTAACAACATATAGCTCATTGAGCTAAGGCTATTTCAAGATTAATATCTCAGGAAAGCTCAATGATTGGCATGGCATGGATGAGAAAAGTGGACCCCTCAAAATGCTAAGGACAAAGGATTGGCTCAAGCTCAAAGCTCTACATTTTCCATTTTAGTGATCCAAGATCACATTGAGTCTATAGGAAAAGCCAATACTATCAAGGAGGGATGAGGTGTTGCTTAATGAGGTTCTTGCTCAAAATGCTTAGTGATATGCTCCAAAGCCCTCAACTACTTTCTCACATCCACATATGACCTAAACCAAAAGTCAAACTCGGCCCCACCGATTCTTCCTATCCGGCGCCACCGAGTTTCAAATGTCATAGCCACTACCACAAACCCTAGGCAAACCAGTCTCACCGATAGGGATCTCGGTCTCACTGAGATGGAGTTGTAATCTCTCTGTTTCCCTTCATAACATTTCGGTCTCATCGAGATGAGCGATCGATCCCACCGAGATTGCAATGTAAACTCTCTGTTTTCCCTTCGTAATGTTTCGGTCTCAGTGTAATGAGCGATCGGTCCCACCGAGTTTACCTGATCAACTCTCTAGTTAGCTTATTACCAAAATCGGTCTCACCGAGTTTGTGTAATCGGTCTCACCAAGATTACGTTATGCCCTAACCCTAATCATATCGGTCCTACCGAGTTGCATGTTGGTCCCACCAAAAACCCTAACGGCCACTAGCTTTGCTGAATCGGTCCGACCGAGTTTAACCATTCGGTCCCACCGAGATTGGGAAGTTATGTGTAACGGTTAGATTTTGTGTGGAGGCTGTATATACCCCTCCACCACCTCTTCAGTCATGGAGAGAGCCATCAGAACGAACCTACACTTCCAACTCACTTTTTCTGAGAGAGAACCACCTACACTTGTGTTGAGACCAAGATATTCCATTCCTACCATATGAATCTTGATCTCTAGCCTTCCCCAAGTTGCTTTCCACTCAAATCTTCTTTCCACCAAATCCAAATCCTGTGAGAGAGAGTTGACTGTTGGGGAGACTATCATTTGAAGCACAAGAGCAAGGAGTTCATCATCAACACACCATTTGTTACTTCTTGGAGAGTGGTGTCTCCTAGATTGGCTAGGTGTCACTTGGGATCCTCCAACAAGATTGTGGAGTTGAACCAAGGAGTTTGTAAGGGCAAGGAGATCGCCTACTTCATGAAGATCTACCGCTAGTGAGGCAAGTCCTTCGTGGGCGATGGCCATGGTGGGATAGACAAGGTTGCTTCTTTGCAGACCCTTCGTGGGTGGAGCCCTCCATGGACTCGCGCAACCGTTACCCTTTGTGGGTTGAAGTCTCCATCAACGTGGATGTACGATAGCACCACCTATCGGAACCACGACAAAAACATCCGTGTCTCCAATTGCGTTTGAATCCTCCAAACCCTTCCCTTTACATTCTTGCAAGTTGCATGCTTTACTTTCCGCTGCTCATATACTCTTTGCATGCTTGCTTGAATTGTATTAAGATTGCTTGACTTGTCCAAAGTTGCTAAAATCTGCCAAGAACTAAAATTGGTAAAAGGCTAGATTTTTATTTGGTCAAGTAGTCTAATCACCCCCCTATAGACATACTTTCGATCCTACAACAATGCACCTTCTACCTTTCAAAGATGTATGACTGCAATATTCTCTGACTTTTGTGAAAAGATTGTTGAGGTTTTCATGGATGATTTCTCCATTTATGGAACTTCCTTTGATGATTGCTTAAGCAAACTTGATCGAGTTTTGGAGAGATGTGAAGAAACTAATCTTGTCTTGAATTGGGAGAAGTGTCACTTTATGGTTAATGAAGGTATTGTCTTGGGACATAAAATTTCTAAAAGATGTATTGAAGTTGATAAAGCTAAAGTTGATGCTATTGAAAAGATGTCGTGTCCTAAGGACATTAAAGGTATAAGAAGCTTCCTTGGGCATGCCGATTTTTATAGGAGGTTCATTAAGGACTTCTCTAAAATTTCTCGGCCTCTGACTAATCTCTTACAAAAAGATGTTCCTTTTGTCTTTGATGATGACTGTGTAGAAGCATTTGAAATACTTAAGAAAGCTTTGGTTTCTGCACCTATTGTTCAGCCTCCTGATTGGAATTTACCATTTCAAATTATGTGTGATGCTAGTGATTATGCTGTATGGGGCTATTCTAGGACGAAGAGTTGATAAGAAACTAAATGTTATTCAATATTCTAGTAAGACTCCAAATAGTGCTCAAAGAAATTATGCTACTACTGAAAAAGAATTTTTAGCAGTTGTGTTTGCTTGTGATAAGTTCTGACCTTATATTGTTGATTCCAAAGTAACTGTTCACACTGATCATGCTGCTATTAAATATCTTATGGAAAATAAAGATGTTAAACCTAGACTTATTAGATGGGTTCTCTTGCTACAAGAATTTGACTTGCATATTATTGATAGAAAGGGAGCCGAGAACCCCGTTGCAGACAACTTGTCTAGGTTAGAGAATGTTCTTGATGACCCACTACCTATTGATGATAGCTTTCCTGATGAACAATTAGCTGTCATAAATGCTTCTCGTACTGCTCCATGGTATGCTGATTATGCTAATTATATTGTTCCTAAGTTTATACCACCTAGTTTCACATACCAGCAAAAGAAAAAGTTCCAAATGGTAAATTGATGATAGCTAATTATATTATGTGTAATACTTCTGTTGTAGTTGCGGATGCTTGCAATAGGGGTTAATCATAAGTGGGATGCTTGTCCAAGGAAGGACAGTACCCAAGCACCGGTCCACCCACATATCAAATCAAAGTACCGAACGCGAATCATATGAGCGTGATGAAAACTAGCTTGACGATAATTCCCATGTGTCCTCGGGAGTGCTTTCCTATATATAAGAATTTGTCCAGGATTATCCTTTGCTACAAAAAGGATTGGGTCATCTTGTTGCACCTTATTTACTTTTATTACATGTTACCAGTTACCAATTACCTTATCACAAAACTATCTATTACCGATAATTTCAGTGCTTGCAGAGAATACCTTACTGAAAACTTCTTATCATTTCCTTGTGCTCCTAGTTGGGTTCGACACTCTTACTTATCGAAAAGGCTACGATAGATCCCCTACACTTGTGGGTCATCAGGGTGGCGCGTCCCCCACCCTTGTGGGGCCCTTGCAGCTCCACCGACCTACTTATTTCGCCTATATATACTCTTATACCCTGAAACCTTCGGGGAGAACAACGAAACACCTTTTCCACCGCCGCAACCTTCTGTACCCGTGAGATCCCATCTTGGGGCCTTTTCCGGCAATCTGCCGGAGGGGGATTCGATCACGGAGGGCTTCTACATCAACACCTTCTGTACCCGTTATGATGTATGAGTAGTTTACCACAGACCTTCGGGTCCATAGTTATTAGCTAGATGGCTTCTTCTCTCTCTTTGGATCTCAATACAAAGTTCTCCTCGATCTTCTTGGAGATCTATTCGATGTAACTCTTTTTGCGGTGTGTTTGCCGAGATCCGATGTATTGTGGGTTTAAGAACTTGATTATCTATGAATATTATTTGATTCTTCTCTAAATTCTTATATGCATGATTCGATATCTTTGCAAGTCTCTTCGAATTATCGGTTTAGTTTGGCCTACTAGATTGATCTTTCTTGCAATGGGATAAGTGCTTAGCTTTGGGTTCAATCTTGCGGTGCTCGATCCTAGTGACAGAAAGGGAAACGACACGTATTGTATTGTTGCCATCGAGGATAAAAAGATGGGGTTTATATCATATTGCTTGAGTTTATCCCTCTACAGCATGTCATCTTGCCTAATGCATTATTCCGTTCTTATGAACTTAATACTCTAGATGCATGCTGGATAGCAGTCGATGTGTGGAGTAATAGTAGTAGATGCAGAATCATTTCGGTCTACTTGTCACGGACGTGATGCCTATATTCATGATCATTGCCTTAGATATCATCATAACTATGCGCTTTTCTATGAATTGCTCGGCAGTAATTTGTTCACCCACCGTAATACATGCTATCTTGAGAGAAGCCACTAGTGAAACCTATGGCCCCCGGGTCTAATTTACATCATATAAGTTTCCGATCTACAATTCTAGTTTACTATTTATTTTGCAATCTTTATTTTCCAATCTATACCACAAAAATACCAAAAATATTTATCTTGTTATCTCTATCAGATCTCACTTTCGTAAGTGACTGTGAAGGGATTGACAACCCATTTATCGCGTTGGTTACGAGATTCTTGTTTGTTTGTGCAGGTACTAGGTGACTTGCGTGTAGTATCCTACTGTATTGATACCTTGGTTCTCAAAAACTGAGGGAAATACTTACGCTACTTTGCTGCATCACCCTTTGCTCTTCAAGGGAAAACCAACGCATGCTCAAGAGGTAGCAGTAGTCCACCCTCGGGGCTGAGGGTTTGTACCAGTAGCTATGTGTTTAATCTCTCTCTCTCTCTCTCATGTTCTTGAGATGTCACGATCTTGATATATCGTGGGCTTTGTTAATATAGTCGGATCATATGGTGTTTTTCCCTCTCTATCTTGTTGTGATGAATTGAGTTTTTTTTTCCTTCGAGATTTCATTGTTATCGGATTGAATACTTTTATGGATTTGAGAAGACTTGATATATGTCTAGCAATTGTATACTCATGGTGACAATGGGGTATCGTATTAATTCACTTGATATATGTTTTGTCACTTGATACGTCTCCAATTAATGGGTGTTTTTTAATTTTTGATTGTTCCATGCTATTATATTATCTGTTTTGGATGTTTAATGGGTTTATTATGCACTTCTATATTATTTTTGGGACTAACCTATTAACCGGAGGCCCAATGCCAGTTGTTTTTTTTGCTTATTTCAGTGTTTCACAGAAAAGGAATATCAAACGGAATCCAAACGGAATGAAATCTTTGCGAGGATCTTTTTTGGAACAAACGCAATCCAGGAGACTTGGAGGGGAGGTCAAGGAAGCAACGAGGCAGCCACGAGGTAGGGCGGCGCACCCAGGAGGGCCAGGCGCGCCCCCACCCTCGTGGGCCCCTCGTAGCTCCACCGACCTACTTCCTTTGCCTACATATACTCTTATACCCTGTAAACATCCAGGGGAGCCACGAAACCACTTTTCCACCGCGACAACCTTCTGTACCCGTGAGATCCCATATGGGGACCTTTTTCGGTGATCTGCCGGAGGGGGATTCGATCACGGAGGGCTTCTACATCAACAGCATAGCCTCTCCGATGATGTGTGAGTAGTTTACCACAGACCTTCGGGTCCATAGTTATTAGCTAGATGGCTTCTTCTCTCTCTTTGGATCTCAATACAAAGTTCTCCTCGATGTTCTTGGAGATCTATTTGATGTAATTCTTTTTGTGGTGTGTTTGCCGAGATCTGATGAATTGTGGGTTTATGATTAAGATTATCTATGAACAATATTTGATTCTTCTCTAAATTCTTATATGCATGATTTGATATCTGTGCAAGTCTCTTCGAATTATCAGTTTGGTTTGGCCTACTAGATTGATCTTTCTTGCAATGGGAGAAGTGCTTAGCTTTGGGTTCAATCTTGCGGTGTCCTTTCCCAGTGACAGCAGGGGCAGCAAGGCATGTATTGTATTATTGCCATCGAGGATAAAAAGATGGGGTTTATATCATATTCCTTGAGTTTATCCCTCTACATCATGTCATCTTGCCTAATGCGTTACTCTGTTCTTATGAACTTAATACTCTAGATGCATGCTGGATAGCGGTCGATGTGTGGAGTAATAGTAGTAGATGGAGAATCGCTCCGGTCTACTTGACACGGACGTGATGCCTATATTCATGATCATGCCTAGATATCATCATAACTATGCACTTTTCTACCAATTGCTCGATAGTAATTTGTTCACCCACCGTAATATATGCTATCTTGAGAGAAGCCACTAGTGAAACCTATGGCCCCGGGTCTACTTTACATCATATAAGTTTCCAATCTACAATTCTAGTTTACTATTTATTTTGCAATCTTTACTTTTCAATCTATACAACAAAAATACCAAAATTTTTTTATCTTATTATCTTTATCAGATCTCACTTTCGTAAGTGACCGTGAATGGATTGACAACCCCTTTATCGCGTCGGTTGCGAGGTTCTTGTTTGTTTGTGCAGGTACTAGGCGACTTGCGTGTAGTCTCCTACTGGATTGATACCTTGGTTCTCAAAAAATGAGGAAAATACTTACGCTACTTTGCTACATCACCCTTTCCTTTTCAAGGGAAAACCAATGCATGCTCAAGAGGTGATGACCCACAAGTATAGGGGATCTATCATAGTCCTTTCGATAAGTAAGAGTGTCGAACCCAATGAGGAGCAGAAGGAAATGATAAGCGGTTTTCAGCAAGGTATTCTCTGCAAATTGGTAACGAGCAACAAGTAACAAAAGTAAATAAAGTGCAGCAAGGTGTCCCAATCCTTTTTGTAGCAAAGGACAAGCCTGGACAAATTCTTATATAGAGAAAAGCGCTCCCGAGGACACATGGGAATTATCGTCAAGCTAGTTTTCATCACGTTCATATGATTCGCATTCGGTACTTTGATAATTTGGTATGTGGGTGGACCGGTGCTTGGGTACTGCCCTTACTTGGACAAGCATCCCACTTATGATTAACCTCTATTGCAAGCATCCGCAACTACAACAAAAGTATTAAGGTAAACCTAACCATAGCATGAAACATATGGATCCAAATCAGCCCCTTACGAAGCAACGCATAAACTAGGGTTTAAGCTTCTGTCACTCTAGCAACCCATCATCTACTTATTACTTCCCAATGCCTTCCTCTAGGCCCAAATAATGGTGAAGTGTCATGTAGTCGACGTTCACATAACACCACTAGAGGAGAGACAACATACATCTCATCAAAATATCGAACGAATAGCAAATTCACATGACTACTAATAGCAAGACTTCTCCCATGTCCTCAGGAACAAACGCAACTACTCACAAAGCATATTCATGTTCATAATCAGAGGAGTATTAATATGCACATAGGATCTGAACATATGATCTTCCACCAAATAAACCAACTAGCATCAACTACAAGGAGTAATCAACACTAATAGCAACCTACAGGTACCAATCCCGGACTTAGAGACAAGAATTGGATACAAGAGATGAAATAGGGTTTGAGAGGAGATGGTGCTGGTGAAGATGTTGATGGAGATTGGCCCCCTCCCGATGAGAGGAGTGTTGGTGATGACGATGGTGATGATTTCCCCCTCCCGGAGGGAAGTTTCCCCGGCAAAACAGCTCCGCCGGAGCCCTTATTGGTTCCGCCAAGGTTCCGCCTCGTGGCGGTGGAGTCTCATCCCGAAAGTTGGCTTATCATTTTTTCCTCATCGAAAGACTCCATATAGCAGAAGATGGGCATCGGAGGGCCACCAGGTGGCCCACGAGGCAGGGGGCGCGTCCAGGGGGTAGGGTGCGCCCCCACCCTCGTGGGTAGGGTGTGGCCCCCCTCCGGAACTTCTTGCACTCAGTATTTTATATATATTTTGAAAATGACTTCCGTGAAGTTTCAGGACTTTTGGAGCTGTGCAGAATAGGTCTCTAATATTTGCTCCTTTTCCAGCCCAGAATCCCATCTGTCGGCATTCTCTCTCTTTACGTAAACCTTGTAAAATAAGAGAGAATAGGCATAAGTATTGTGACATAATGTGTAATAACAGCCCATGATGCAATAAATATCGATATAAAAGCAATAAAGCATGATGCAAAATGGATGTATCAAGAGGTAGCAACACTCAACTCACGAATTCCCGAGGTGACATTGGGGTAATTTATGCATAGGGATTGATGCACGTTCTTGTCTTTGTTTCTCGAG
Source organism: Triticum aestivum (assembly GCF_018294505.1). Lineage (NCBI taxonomy): Eukaryota > Viridiplantae > Streptophyta > Magnoliopsida > Poales > Poaceae > Triticum > Triticum aestivum. The sequence continues at coordinate 363,933,158 of NC_057806.1, read as the reverse complement.
TAGAAATCTTAGGGTACTCTTTGAAGTTCTTTGTGTTGGATTGAATATTATGAATTCGAATTTGCTTTGGTGTTATTTTAGTACGAACTCTTGGATAGATCGACCGGAAAGAATAGCTTCGTGTTATTTTACTACGAACTCTAGGATAGATTGATCGAAAATAATAGCTTCGTGTTATTTTACTACGAACTCTAGGATAGATTGATCGAAAAGAATAGCTTTGAGGTGGTTTCGTACCCTACAAACAATTATGTCTTATGTTCTCCGCTAGATAGGAACTTTGGAGTGATTCTTCGTCGCACGTTGAGGGACGGTTATATGATCCAATTATATTAGCACTGTTGAGAGGTTGCACTAGTGAAAGTATGGACCCTAGGCCTCATTTTCAAGCATTGCAATACTATTTTTGTGCCCATTTACTATTTGCTACCTTGTTGTTTTTATTTATTCAGATTATAAAAATATATTTCTAGCATCAATATTACACTTTTATCACAATCTCTTCGCCGAACTAGTGCACCTATACAATTTGCCATTGTATTGGGTGTGTTGGGGACACAAGAGACTTTTTATTATTTGGTTGCAGGGTTGTTTGAGAGAGACCATCTTCATCCTACGCCTCCCACGGATTGATAAACCTTAGGTCATCCACTTGAGGGAAAATTTCTACTATCCTACAAAACTCTGCGCTTGGAGGCCCAACACGTGTCTACAAGAATAAAGTTGCATAGTAGACATCAGTTCCCAGGTGCACTTGTCGGCCACTCTGATGTGTTGTTGATGGGCAATGAGGAGGTCAATGTGGAGGCTAATTGTCGGTCTATGCAACTCACTGTGCTAGTATTCACTGAAAATGGGGTAAACTTGGAAAATTAAGCTATCTACATGACATGCACAATTAGCATCAAAATAGGGGAAAACGCTAAATGAGGTAAAATGTGACACAAGCTTATTTCAATGGGTTATAAATTGAGATTTTTTGCCGAGTGAGATAATATCAGTCACAAATGTGAAACTTGGGGTAAAAGGGTAATTATCTTAATACTATAAAATTCGGCTCGGGGAACTTTTAGAAAATGCATTTAGGACTTGGTTCTATTTCTTTTTGTGCAAAGCTCCTTGGATGTGTTTTTACCACAATTTTTTGTAGGTTATGTTTCTTTTTGTGCAGAGCTCTTCGGATGCGTTTTTACCACAATTTTTTGTACCCTCCTTACAAACACGAGGATGCCAACAAAATTAGTATTTTAAAATTTTGTTGTTATATCTTTTTGAATTTACTGCTTACACCCGGTAGATGAGCCTTTTTTGCGGGCAAGGGTAGACGAGTCTAGCATGGATTAGAACATCTCCAATAGAAGATGTAAAATGCAGCACTCGCACTTAGAAAAAATTTTAGGCCCCAAAAAAGTTGGCTTTAGGGCACCATTTTTTTCTGCTATAGCAGATGTTGTAAGATAGGGCATGAGATTTCCCCTGTCATAGTATATGACGCAAAATAGGGCTCCGACTATGTTTTCTTCCCCACATTTGCATACACATTGAAACAAAACTTTACAAGATCATCACACATAATCAACAACATATCAAATTGTACTTCAAATCCACGTATCGAATGCAAAATTGAAGCATAGCATAGTGCAAGACAAACAAAACCATAGTTCATGCAAACACACCACGATCATATAAGAATGGTTAGGCACTCAGATTTCATTGCCTCTATTGCCATCACTTGGAGTTGCATGATCTGCATGGTTCGTTGGCACCATTGGTACTATTGGAACCCAAGGTTCCTCCCATGCCATCCATGCCGCCACCTCATGCCATCTTGTATGCCTCTTCCCATGGAACCACCAACACCACCCATGCCTCCTCCCATGGCACCCATGAAGCCTCGCATGCCACCTCACACGACACTCATGAAGCCTCCCATGGCACCCATGAAGCCTTCTATGCCACCTCACATGCCTGCACCATGCCTCCTCCCATGTTGCCACCTATGGCACCCATGTCGATACCAATGGCACCATGCCTCCTCCCATGTATCCTCCCATCGACCTCTCATCACCAACACGACGTATGCCTTGTTGCTTCTCATCAAGACTACATGCGTCCATGAACATAAACTTTTGCTCTTGTTCCAATGTTTTTGTTTTTTTCCTTCCATGGTCACATTCCTTTCCTCGCCCACGTGCTTCAACTCCTCGGATGCCGCCAGCCTCTCCTCGGATGTAACATTCCTCTCCTCGACCGCTGCACTTCACTCGTCGGCTGGTGACCTCTCCTCCATTTCTTTGATCTTCATAGCTTCTCTTTCTCCGACCATCTCTTTTATTGCATTCATGATGGCGTCTAATGGTTCCTTCATATCATTGTCTTCGGCCTTCATGCCTTTTTTGCCATTCCTTATTCCACCAGGCTTTCTCGTATGAGAAACCGAGTTGGGAGTGGAGATTTGTTTTCCTTCTTCGCCACTTGATACATCATCATCACCACCACCACCACCACCACCAATCATTGTTACATTTCCATCCAAGCCATCTGATTTATTCTTATTAGGAACTTCACATGCCTCTCGGTTCTTCCACTTCTCCTCATTTTCAAGCTCATTCCAATAATGATGCAAGTGAATGACTTGCCTTTCTTCCTTTTTGCCTTTTCATCTTCCTTTGAACAGACTATCCAATGAAACTATTTGAGACTTTTGAGATATATTTTATGTGTGATTTATAGCTATGTATGCTTTCCAATCTATGAGTCTTCTTTGACCAATTAGATGAGTAGATCTTCAGAGAGAGTGGTGCATAGTAGTGGGTTCAATCTTGTAGTGTCCTTACTCTGTGACAGGAGCAGTTCGAAAGCACATATTTTATTGTTGCTATTAAGAATAAAACGACATGGTTTGAACATATTGAGTGGTCTTACATTGTCTATATTATGTCATCTTGCTTAAAACATTACTTTGTTTGTCATGAACTTAATACTTTGAGATGCATGCTGAATAGCGGTCTTGGGATGGAATAATAGTAGTAGATGCAATTGGATTAACGATCTACTTGTCATGGACGTAATGCCTATGTATGAATCATGCCATGAAGAACCATAATCATAACTATGCGCAATTCTGTCAATTGCATAGCGGTAATTTGTTTACCACTAGTGTTATGCTTGTGAGAGAGATGCCTCTAGTGAACCTATGTCCCCGGGTCCAATTCTCCATCATTACTAAAAACTCGCGATTGCTCGCTCTTTTATTTACTTTTATTTTATTTTATTTGCATACCTATCACTATCAGATTTAATTCTTGTAATTGGCGAGAACAAATGAATTGATAACCCTCTTGCCTTTGTTGGGTGCAAGCATTTGCTTTGTGTGTATGCATGTACCATTCACGTTGTTTGTGTGGCGTATTCTTTTGATTTGATAAACCTTGGCTCTTAACTGAGGGAAATACTATCTACTGTTATAGTGGTTCAAAATCTACCACAAGTAGCACATGCATTGAAGAACTCTTTGATACACTATGAATAAGTGTTCGTTGGTTGGTCGGTACCGATGACCGCATCAATGCTAACTTACCTCCGTGCTAGACATAGCAACATGTCTTCATTTACTTGACAGTTTGTTGTTCTTCCATTTGGTGTTGAATAAAAAAAACTCATCGTCCATATTATATCGTGTGTCATATTCTTGAGAGCGAGTTCCTCAAGAGACAAAATCTTGCCATGCAACATTCGCATAGTGCTAAAGAGTTTCATCACCGAGACTACACACACCAAATTTGAATAATTCAGACACACATCACATCACAATTGCATTCAGAAGATAGAATTTGTGGCCCTAAAAAAGATAGAATATGTGACAAATATAACCTTTGAGACATTTCCTTGAACATGCTGTGCACGTCGGTGGCCGTGGCGACGAGTGATGCTGGTTCCTCCTCCTCGAATGGTGGCGGGACGAAACTAGGAGCAACGGAGGCCACCACCAGATCAGCCATTGCCGCGGCCTTGCTCTTCTTTGCATGTGGGGCACCCGACGTTGGATCATGTTGCAGCCTCTTGCCGTCGGTGTCGTCTATGGCTTCGGGGGAGGGGAGCTTTGCTCTTGGGAGCGACGACATGGCCGACGCATCCTACCAGCCATGACAACGACTCATGGGGTCGCAAACACTTGTCGACGGGCATTGGAAGCCGTAGGTTTGGTGACGGCTGGAACCACCAGATGAGAAGCTGTGGGTGCAGCGACGAGGATGACGGGATTGGCGGTCGGGTCAGTGATGTTGTCCATGGCCACACATGTGAAGTTTCAGCTGGTAGTTGGGCAGTCATGCGCTACAGGATTTGTTTTACGACAGCGGGGTTGTTGGCTTGTTGCTGCAAAAAATGAGACCGCCATTTTTTTACAACATAAGATAAAGACAGGGTAAGAAATTTTTATGGGATATGGCAACAATTTTTCTTTAAACACAAGACATGAATATTGTTGGGATGATTCCACCGCAAAGTATCTATCCACATGAGCTAAACTCAGTATGCGACATAAGGGCTTGACCAATGCATAGCCTCGGGATGATGCTTCGCATGCCATATAGAATCGGATGTTAGGAAATGTAGGTTTGGATGGGGAAGCGAAATCCTTTGCAGGAGGCGGATGCTTGGAGAGAAAAAGTATGTCCGGTATAAAAAACTAAAAAGAGTTAAAGTGAAGAGTAGAGATGCATATGTACTAGAGTCTTTATTTACTATTCTTTGATAAGGCCCACTAGTGGTACTAGCTTGCATCGGGGAGAAAAAATCAATTTGAATACAAAAAGCAGAGTTGGTGATGATGATGTGCCTGCCATCCTGCAATATAGGCCGTCCGATCTATATCTAACGAATATGAAGGAAATTATGACAATTTACCCGCACTCCTCTCCACATTTGCGGATACGAACTTTCCTCGTTCATCCTTTTCTCCCACAAGATAAATTACTCATACAAATGTATCTTCATATTCCGTGTAACGCACGGTCATCTTGCTAGTCAATGTAAATGTGCCAAACTACTTTTCTCACAGGGCATCTATATCCATATGCCACCATAGATCATACCTTAAGTGTTGGAGTAATTTTTTTTCTTACAAATGCCTAAAAAAGGGGGTTTTCGGCAGCTGCCCATCATACATCACGTGTATTTTTTTTAAAATTGTTTGTATTGCTTATCACATGTGTCACGTGATATTGCTGGAGATGCTTTTAGTACTTTTTTGGGAGATGCTCTTACTTTTTTTTAGAGAAGAGATGCTCTTACCTACTGCCACGTTCGCCGCACGTTTTCTCGTCGAGGATGCACCGAATAATTTTCACATAGCCGGAGCGCAAAAGCAGCAGGAGCCGCCGCGAAGAAGAAAAGCCATGGCCGAAGGTCTCCTCACCGCCGACGCTGCCCGATCCCTCGTCGGCTCCGTCGACGCCTTCCTCTTCGATTGCGATGGTCTCGTGTTCATCGCCCCCTTTTCTTTTGCTCCCGCCAGTGGATTCCTATCCCTGCTCCTTTGAATTATCTATTTATTTTTTGTTTCTTCAGGGGTAATTTGGAAAGGGGACGAGCTCATCCAAGGGGTCCCCGAGACGCTGGAGTTGCTGCGAAAATTGGTATGCCGCACCGCTCTAATCACGAAATGGCGAACGATTTGCGCCCCGGCCCTCTCATCCCCCTCCTTAGTTGGTAAAACTGTAGTGAAAGCTGTGCATCTTCTTTGGTATAGTCAGTGTTAGTAGCCACTCGGATCACACCGCATCAATCTTCTCCCGAGAAGTTTTTTTTTCTAGTTTTAGCTTATTTTTTAGGGAAAGTTTTAGCTTAAATTGTATTAGATCATCATGTATTGTAGTCTCCGCTGTGATTTGGTTGCATTTAGTTGATCCTAGGGGGTATTTAGAAATTACCAGAGAGATGGTCAAGTGCGACGGGGGCCTTTTCTCGGTGTTCCTGCACTTCACAGGAGCTGGCCATGCTTACAGAAATCTTGTTAAGCATTTTTACTTAGCTGGATTGACAGTCTAAAGACGAGGAAGTAAACCTTGCATTTGCTCTCTTCGCAGCATCACATATTTTTGTTGAGCAATCATACTTAATCATTAATCTGACAAGGCTGGAAAATTTGTTATAGTAGCTAATGACTGAGCTTCCCTGTTATGTTTCAAATATCAGTAACCTCCTAGGTCTGTAACTAAATAGAAACAAATTACTCATATATGATTATTCAATATGGTGTTTGCATTACCATCGTTCTGGTTTCTCTCGTTTGTTCTTCCAACATGATAGACTGCTGGTCGAGGAATATCATAGCACCCATCTTGACCAAACAAGCACTGATAATCTTCTCTTCCACTATTAGGGCATTGATACGCTCTTTTGAATAATTTCCAGTTTTCGAAGTCCATCGCTGTATTTTGTTGGTTGGTTCATAAATGCACCATCATGTGAAGATTCCGTAATAATGCTTTTTATTGGTTTCACTTGGTGCAGGGCAAGAAATTAGTTTTTGTAACAAACAATTCTAGGAAGTCGAGAAGGCAGTATTCAAAGAAATTCAAAACACTTGGCCTTGAAGTTCCCGAGGTAGTTTTCGTTTTTCAGTACAACCATATTTCTGTGATTATTGTTTTCTGTATTGTATTGATTCGTTATCTTGTTTGTAGGAAGAGATCTTCACGTCATCATTTGCAGCAGCCATGTTCTTGAAGTTAAATAATTTTTCTCCAGAAAAGAAGGTATCATGAAATATTTCTGCATAGGTTGATTTTCTCTTAGTAATTTTTGCATTATATACATGACTTGGAATGTGCTCTTACTATGACTGATACCCCCTCTGTTTAAGAATGGACGTTTTGGACATAGACGTAGTCTCCAACTTGCGACTTTGGCCCTTAGTTTCTTTTTACATGAATATAAGAAAGAATGTATTAAGAAAATATTGTGGACTAATTTAATGATATCATTTGACCTTACCAATCTAAATAGTCTTTATAGCAGTCAGCTCAAGAAGTTTGACTGTACGAGCTTCTTAAAATGCTATGTTGCTGTATGATTAGTTACTGTGTCATGATAAAAATATTATTATGAAACACTTCAACAGAACCATAAATTGGATCATTCGAAACAGTGATGTATGCGGGTCTATTAGAAACTTAACAACACAACAACAGTCTGAAGCACTTTACAATAAGATTGAGAAAGTTATACTGAACTAGGGGACAAACCAAAAAGCACTTACCTGAGCTGATTGTTCTTCCTTTATACCAAACAATATGATGTGTATTACCAATGGTTACATGAAAAATTCCAGTTTACGTCTAGCCATTTGCTATCCTACATTTTTAAGAGATCGAGTTTCCCTTTACTGTTTGCAGGACTGTTTCTAGCTCTTGACTACATCTGGCTTAACTAGTAAAAATATCTCTTATCTTATATAATAAAGAACTGGTATTCGTTGCTCTGTGCAGTTAAAGATGGGATCCAACCTGTTCTGTTTGCTTGTTTCCTATAATCTGTGGTTTATGAGCTTTACAGAAAGATGTCAACAGGAACATCATTTCCCTTGGCACACGATTTAAGAAGCTTGACCAAATTCAGTTGCTAGTTCAACTCTATCCAGTATTCTGGTTGCACTTCTAGTTCCTTGCACTATTTCCATGTGTTATTTTATGTTTCTGTTCTGATACCAATGCTCCCGATATTTGGGCATTTGTCATTTTGCTTAATCTGCTATCTATTGTATTATTTGCCGCAAAATGGCATTTAACGAATTTCATGCCTTAATTTTCCACTATTAAAATACTGATTACTGCTGAAACTTCATCTTGAAGGTTTATGTTGTTGGTGAGGATGGCATTTTGGACGAGCTCAAGTTAGCTGGCTTTGAATGTTTTGGTGGTCCGGTATGTATGCATGCTTGGTCTCCCCCTAATTACATGTTCTCTGACCATCTGTTATCTATTCTATTCCATTTGCAAGTTTTTGGTTCGGGTCCTCTAGTTTCACCATGATGTCCTGTTTTTCACCATGTGATACATGTGGTGAGCAACCCAAACAATTAAAAAAATGATGTCCTGTTTTTCTGTTTTTTAAAATAAAATAAAATGATGTCCTGTTTTTCTTGATACATCCAAGTTATGCTAGTTATTATTCAAAAAATAAATGAAGCTTCTCACTTGTGTTTTCTTGAACTTCTTTACTAAACTAAAGATGGCAGCCCCAGTGCATGTAGCTCCCGCTTGCGCAGGGTCTGGGGAAGGGTCCGACCACTTTGGGTCTATTGTACGCAGCCTTTCCCTACATTTCTGTAAGAGGCTGTTTCCAGGACTTGAACCCGTGACCTCATGGTCACAAGGCAGCAGCTTTACTAAACTAAAGATGAACAAATATATTATTGGAGTGCTAAGATTGATAGTTCTAATGGTTCATCTATACAATTGGACCATTGATCATGTGTGAATGTTTCCCACATTGATGAATCATAATTCTCTGTTTTTTTCGGAAATAAATTTATTGTGAAAAAGTCAGTAGGAACAAAGTTCCTCGTTGCATGGGACATTTGCTGTATGATTGGCCACTTCTGGGTGCAGCATGCCATTTACTATGGTTTTCAATATCGAGGGCAACAGTCATTTTGGACGAGTCACCTATATCTGAAATAAAATAGGCACACATAGTCGAGTTTACAACAGATACAGTTGGAAAAACATTCCAAGCAATAGCAAGACGAGTATTCCAAACCATAGAGCCAATCAAGACAATTTTATTGCAATATTTTGAATTATTTCTATCCATCAATAAGGGAGACTTTCTAAAGGCTTGAAAATATCAGTTCACCTTAAGGAGATATATTACCTTTGTTTTGCCTTCCAAAACTAATGTTGTTTTCTGTAGGAGGATGGCAAGAAAAACATAATGTTGGAGGCAAACTTCTACTTTGACCACGACAAAAGTGTAATGCCAAACCTGTTTATCAAATTTAATTTCCAACCACCTTTTGTTGAAATATTAAACCACCATGGTCTAAGATAAATGAATCTCCCTTCCAGGTTGGAGCTGTCGTTGTTGGACTTGATCAGTACTTCAACTATTACAAAATGCAGTAAGGTCTCTTATCTTGTTTAATCTTATTTGTTGCTTGCAACCAGAAGAATCGTATTAGTATAGTTGTACAATTGTTATTTTCCGTGCTGATTGCAAGGTCTTTTTTGCTGCCGAACTTCAAGTAGCTGTTTGCAAGTTTATCAAGAGCATATTTTAGATATTATTCTTCAGAAGTTATAATCATAGCATACTCTAACCAAACATGTTTTCTATTTGATAACTTGGTGCATGCCATCTCACAGCCCCAGTTTTCCATTATTGTTGGTAAAATGTAACCTTGTGACTACATTTAAAGTTGGAGTGCTGCATTCTTTCTTCCATAATACAACCTCGTCCTTTGAACTTTTTGTGGTTTTCTGCAAGGGTCAAACATAATGGTGTTCTCGCAGGTATGCAAGCTTGTGTATTCGTGAGAATCCAGGCTGCCTTTTCATCGCGACCAACCGTGATCCTACTGGACATATGACATCCGTCCAAGAATGGCCAGGTTTTTCTATCCATAAATGTCAAAAAATTTATTTTAGGAGCTTCTATTGTATTGGTTCATTTTCTGATTGCGTCGAGTTTCAGGAGCTGGAACTATGGTTGCTGCAGTAAGTTGCTCGGTGCAGAAAGAGCCCATTGTTGTTGGAAAACCTTCAAGCTTTTTGATGGACTTCCTATTGAAAAGGTCTGCAAACTGCACACATAAGAAATATATGATTTGCTTGTTACTAAAACATGTACTAAATAGGGATATCATGAAATCATCTATAGGATTATTCTTATGTACAATGGCAGTAAATAAGTAGGTAATACTGATGCATCTAGAGAAATAAATCCATGCAGACTAAATGAGGTTTTCTCACAACAAATCGCCCAAACATATGTTCCGAGGCACTGTTATTTGGAGCTCATGCAGTCCTTCGATTGGAAATTTTATTGACATGAACTCATATGCAAACCTTATGTTTGTAGAAAATCAAATGCATAAACACATGCTAATAAGTATTTGTTGTTTTTGAACAATAGTATTTAATATCTACGGAAGTTTTGTTAAGTCTTAGATACTATATACCAACACACTTTGGTTTCCCACAAACACTATACATAAGAGTTCATGTTAATCTCTCAGTTACGTAAAATTCCCAACCGACGAATTGCATTAGCTCCAAACATTGTCTAAGATATGTTTGGGCGGATTGTTCTGAAAAACTCTCATTTAGCTTACATTTGATTTGTTTCTCCAGAGAGAGGGAGGGAGTGGGTGAGTGGTGTAGATAATCACAACTCTTCATTTCTTAGTAGTGCAGGAGCTCCTGAACTCTTCAATTGAACACAGTTTCTTGCATGGTTGCATATATAGCCAGCTTCATAATGTTCTGAAGTACTCCCTCCGTCCGAAAAAGCTTGTCCCTCAGATGGATGTATCTAGCATAGTGCTAGATACATCCATCTGAGGGACAAGCTTTTTCGGACGGAGGGAGTATGCATCTTCTAGATTTCTTGAAAGTATCATCAACATTACATTTGTACTGAACATGAAGTGCACATCTCAAACGAAAAAAATATCTAATTTCCTGTACAAACTTTCCTTCGTGCACACCCTCGTCTTGCTAAACATTTCGTTGGCGCGCGACGCTCATACAGCAGTGTGACTATGGGATAACAGTTACACTGTTTTGTACTAGTATACATGTACGTGCAAATGCACGCATTGACTTCCCTCGTCCCACCGATTGGTGCATTGCACAACAACCAGCTCAAAACTCCGTCTCAAATCCCTCTGCGATGACGCGATTAGTACGCGCGCTACCGATGCTTATGGACCATCTGCCAAGGCGGCTGAGACAGCCAGCTACGCGCACGGATGGACGACAACAGCAGCAAGCATGTGGATTTCTCCAGCATTGACATCTGTGGATGGTTCCAGAGAACAACAGTAGCTTCGCTGGTACTGTAGGTAGAACTGTAGGAGCGAATCCTAGCATTTCCAACCATTGTATGGGCTCTATCAATGCTTCAGGTTGCTTCCTAGTCATGAGATTCAAAATTTCAAAACTGGTACACTATGTAGTAGTATAGATATAGATATAGATTTATCTGAATTTTCTGTTTAGAACTTATCTGTAAATCCTCGCTGTTTGTACTGTTACAGCTTCAATTTGGAAACGTCGAGAATGTGCATGGTTGGTGACAGACTAGACACAGACATACTATTTGGCCAGAATACTGGTTGCAAGACCCTCCTTGTTCTGTCAGGCGAGGAACTTTTGCCCTTTCTCATATGTGTTGAACAATCTCGTACTCGTGTTTACTGAAAGTGCTCAAATGCCTTGGACCTGCGTTGCATTTGCAGGTGTGACTACCTTACCAGAACTTCAGGATGCCTCAAATACCATCCATCCAGATCTTTACACAAACTCTGTGCACGATCTCGTCAAGTTGCTGCAGCAATAACCTTGGACTTGGTAATTGGCACTACAGATGCAGCTCGAGCCCTGACTACAGCACCAACAATAATCTCCGGGACACTTTGTATGTCACCTAACAAAATTTTACGTGAACTGCGTATTTGATTCTGTTGGGTTATATAATCTATTATTTGGGTAGCTTCTTGGTAGCTACCCTGGCCTGTATTTGTAGACCAATTCAACTCAATCTAAGTACTGCCATTTACAAGTCAATTACGCAGCAGCATATATTTATCATGGCATTGTTAAAACTTCCAAGTGGTACAATGGAATCACATGTCAGTCTTGAAATGTATGGAACTGAACAGTTTTGTTTCATAAGTTTATTCAACTGTGGCACCAATCATTTCAATCTCTAAGATTGACCGATAATGAGACTAATTATATTCGGACTATGTGACCCGAAGCTAATACCATGGATTTATATTCATAAGTATTTTCTAGTGCTATCATTTTTGTGTCATGTAACTTACGTTTTATTGATGTAATTGTTGAATAAACCTGAATACGAGGATGTGATTGCATAAATGCCTCAACCCACTTCGTCCCGGTGGCAACAACTTCTGTTCAAACTGCCATTACCTTTCTTGAATGTGATCAATGCCGCACGACGTAAGTTCTGCCACCCCAGCGTATCAACATAGCCCACTGCTAAGACCGGGGGGTGGGTGTGTGCTTATTACACATAAAATTATAGTGGCCGCCTCATCGGGGTCGAGCTCACCCACCCCCCTCCGCACACCCTTCCCCATCTTCTTCTTCCTTCTCATTCCCCTTCTCTTTCTCCCACCTCCCATTGCTCATCTCCCCTCCTTTAATCCGACATCCAATGAGTGTAGGGATCAAAAGTTTGATATGTAGATTTTTCGTTGAGAAAAAGTCGAAATGGGTGCATATACATATAAAAATATGTACTCCCTCTGTCCCATAATATAAGAATGTTTTTGGCACTACACTAGTGACAAAAATGTTCTTATATTATGGGACGGGGGGAGTACAAAATTTGAGCTATAAATATTGTCCATCCATTTTGTAATATAAGACGTATTTTGAATTCATTGAGCTAGAATTTTAGCAACAATTTACTTATCAGTATTGGCTCATCGGTTCATGTGACACTCTTTGAAAAATAAGGCGGAGGGAGGGGTATTCGCCCAACGAAACATATTTTTAATTAATCTGCTTATAAGGCTAATAGGATCTGCTATAAGGGTGTTTATGAAGGGAGGGGTTGCAAATAAGGAAAGCACAAACAAAATTAGGGTTACACCGGGAAGTCTTGACCCATGCCTTAGGATAGTTCTACAAACGAAGCTTGAGCAGCGCCAACACCACGAAGGACATCCGCGGCGATGTTTCTAGGGATGACATCAGGCATCAGTTGCTGAGATTGAAAGACCATGTCGTTGCGGCTCTTCCGGACCCTCAAATAGCACAGAGATAAGGGCGGCAGAGAGCAGACACAGAAGGGACAACCTCAGTAGCCCAAAAATCACCAATGCAGGAGGTATGCGGCAAAGCGCCGCGGAGAACCACACTCCAGACACTTAAGCACCGTGCGCTCGATGTGGTAGGAAATTGATGTTATCATGTTCGTATGTGAGAGAGTGAAAAAAAATACTTACTCATGGCTGAATCACCTAAATCCACATGCAGTAATTATTAGTCAAATGCTTTGTCTTCACGAGTAAAAATACATCATACATTTACATTCTTATTATAAACGGCGAGAGAGTATCTGGTTGCGTTCTTTCTGTTTTTGAAAAGAAAAAGAAAGATAAGCGTGTAAAATAAGCTAGTACGTATGTAAACGTCGAAAATACAATTGCATTTCGAAAACCAATTCTAAAATGTTCAAATCTGCCCACCCCTTCCATCTCCCCATTTCCTCCTTCCCCGGAGCAGATCGTGCCTTTTCCGCTGCTTTCGGGTACTCCGATCTGCTCCCTCTCCAGAACCCTCCTCTGCCAGACCGCTCCACCACAAGTACACCACCGCCACCGCCATCGCCAATGGCGCCGAAGACTGGGAAGAAGAGAGGCGGACGCAAGCCCAAGCCTAAGCCCAAACCCAAACCCAAAACCCCATCTTCCTCTAGCCCGCCGACCTCGGTTCTGCCGCCACCGCCGACGGAGACGAAGGCTGCCGACGTCCTCACCGGGGACGTGCTCCGCAACGTCCTCCGCCGCCTCTCCCTCGTCGACCTCCTCCGCGCCGCCCTCGCCTGCCACTCCTGGCGCCGCGTCGCCTCCCGCTGCCTCCCCCGCGCCCCTCCCCTCCTCGGCTACTTCCACCACCCCGTCAAAACCTGCCTCCCGCCGCCCTTCAAGCAGAAGCACCAGCCCCTCCAAGACGCCGTCTTCGTCCCCCTCGGCTCCTCCTCTCCGCTCAGCTCCCTCGACTTCGCCCCGGGCGCCTCCCGCTACAAGCTCTACGACTCTCTCCAGGGCCTCCTGCTCCTCGAGCCGACCGCGGCGCTCCGCGGGGGGATCCTCCCGCGCTTCCTCGTCCTCGACCCGGCCACCCGCCGCCGCGCGCTCCTCCGTCCGCCGCCGCGCTCTACGGTGCCCGATGACCGCCTCTGGCGCCCCTCCAGGTTCTACATCGGCTCCGCGCTTCTCTCCCGCGCGCACCCCAGCAAGCTCTGCTTCGAGGTCGTCTGCTTCGCCATCGACGACGGGCACCCGCGCGCCTGGGTCGCGTCCGTCGACGAGGGCCAGTGCCGCTGGCGCGCGCTCCCGCGGGCCGTGGACGTCGAGGTCGAATTCGAGCCCTGGTGCTTCGAGCGACGCTGCGTGCACGCCGCCGGGAAGCTCTATTGTCACATCTGCAAGTCCGGCCGCGTGCTCGTGCTGGACCCTTCCACACTGCACTTCTCTTACATGCTGGCGCCGGCCGCACTGTCGGACCACTTCAGCAAGTACCGCGTCGGGGAGATGCCGGAGGACGGGCAGCTCTGCATCGCGACCGTGGAGAACCAGATGATGCAGCTCTGGGTGCGTGGGGAGACCAGGTGGAGCGACAATGGGTGGCGTCTTGAGAGGGAGATGAACCTTAGCAAGTTGTACGACGCACTGCCGGGCGTGCCCAGGGACAGGAGGGCCAGGTCGGCGAGCATCATGCTCACCGACATGGACGCCGGCCGCACAGGGAAGCTGTTCATCCAGATGCTGGGCTATGGGCGCTACTCGTTCGATCTCAAGACTTGCAAGCTGGAGCGCCTGGCGATGGAAGATGGCAAGGAGTACGGGGACCCCATCTTCGCCTACTCCCTGGCATGGCCGCCTGCCTTCCTGGCTGAAGCGTAATGGCTTGACGAATTTCGGCCATTTGTAAGATCGTCCTTCCCTCTTCATGTCATTTTTCCCCAGTGATATTGCTTGATAAAATGCTTACCAGCTCGTATTCATTTTCATATGTGTTTGCGTTTAAGGTTTAACTAGTTTGTTGCATGTGTATAAATGCACCAGCTTTACTAGGCTAATAGCGTTGGAAGCATAAGCGTATCCATTAGTGATAGGATCTGTAATGTTCTAAGGATTTCTTCCCCCGCGGCAAGGAATGAAAAGTCACTGTTCCAAAATGGAAGTTTGTTTTAGCAGTTCTTATCTTACCACATTGTCTTCCTTACTTCTTGTTGGTTAGAGATAATATATTCTGGTGGTAGAAGAGCTAATAACATGCTTTGATCATCCTGTTCTGATTGCTTCCCAAAGCTTGCCGGTAATTAGCGATTGATCTTTACATTAACTTGAAAGCACTTCACGGATGAAGTTTGATGGCATCATGGCACTATATCCCTTCAATTATGATCCCTTTAAGCGACTTCCATAGCACAGATTATTTAGCACGCGGGAAGTAAAGTTCACGCCAATGCCAACATAATGTTCATTTGTTTACCTTTGCAACTTTTACTTGGATTGCATTGAGTTTCAGCGCACATTCCACCTGTTCTTGTTTTAAGTTGTCATAGATTTCAGAATTCCAAGGGTGATTGCCAAATTGAATTGAAGTTGAAGTTAGATTTTATACAAAAATTTCTAGGAATTCACTGGATCTTAGTTTGTTTAAAGAAAACAAATCTTTTCACTTGTAATTTTCATGGTGATTCCTCTTTTTTTTTTGTCATGGTCCTTATCTGATAGAATGAAGGAAACAAATATTGCTAATATTTGTTATGCAATCTGGCCCAGAACAGACTTGAGGTTAAAATAGCTGAAAATAACCATGAACCGCCTCATTTTAAACTTACCTTAATTTTCTTTTCTTCTCTTTCTTCGACTTTTTTTGGCGGTGGGTTGGGTCATATTTATTCTTAAGTTATGTAGTGGCACAACCAATTTTCCCCTTCCACTAGGCGATCTTTTTGGTTGACAAGGATACTGCTTGTTCTTTCGAGTTGTTTTTCTCAAATTGACAGTTAGACGGCCAAAGAAATCTCTAACTAAGGGATACTATTGGTGTTCATATGATTATTTACGTGTTCTTCATCATCCTGCTACTTGTTAAGCACTTTGTAGTTCATTGCATGCAGTCAGTAGATGTTTTCAGCTCCCACGCTATGTACCTATTTTGTCCGGGGATTTGGAAGTTTTACCGAATATCCCATTTGACGCAGTCTCGCTGTTCATAGTTGTCACTTTTTTTTTCCGATAAAGTTCGTAGTTGTCACTATTTCTCAGTTCATCTGAATATACAATCTTTTATCTTTCGGTTAAGTATTTTACCAGCAGCTCAGCTCATTTGCTCACAAAATTGCGCAAATGTGAATCCCTAGCTGATGATTCTATCATTGCTATGATTCAGGGCGGTGGCTACGTTCCGAGATTTTGTTCGAAGTCAGCTCATATGCTTCCATTTCTGGTGACTGCTCACCACCGCGCCACTGTGATTTCCCCCTTCCATTCAGCACGAATCGAAGGCTACCTTATTTTCTCTATGAGACTGTTATAAGCAATGTCGCCGCCGTGCTATCTGAGCATCTTTTGGACTAGATGATGTTCTGAAGACGCATCAATTTGTGCTGATCTTTCATTCGTAGTTTTGCTTGTTGCGAGTGGTACTTATCGCTTTTTGACTACCGCGTTTCTTCTCCCATGCTTGTTAATTTTTGTGTCATGTGATGGTCAAACCAATGGCGTGAATTTGTATGTGCTCCGTGCGAGATCGCTCCCACTCTTAATCTAGCTAGTGCTCCTGCCAAAAATAAAAAATAAAAAATCTAGCTAGTGCAACTCAACCACATTTGCTTTTTCTTGTGCGAACAAGTAGTAATGCTCATGCTTTATCTAATGACACCATGTAGTAATGCGAATCAGAAAATGACGAACCGCTTCTATTGTGATGGAAAATCTTTGTTGCAAGTGTAACTTTATTTTTTTTTGAAAGAAAAGGTAGATCTTGTTCTACCTTATGCATTCAAAACAGGCCGTAGCTCGATAGACCCGAGTCGTTTTACATGAAGGCGATGTAAGCGCTGCACAGAGTGTGCAGCAGGCCATCGCCAAGCTTGAAGAGGAAATCAAAAAAAGGAGGGAAGGCGGAAGAGGAGACAGAGACAGGGGCTAGTGGTGTAAGCTATGTTTATATCTACTGTTGCATCATTACATTAGCCCAAGAGTTTATGACCTCCCTTGCATTTCCTTCTGGTGCTCTCAACCTCCATAGCATAAGTAGTTGAGCAATCTCAGTGATAACCTTTGCAGTTGTCCAACAAACGCTATGGAAGACTTGCGTTTCTGGCATCCCAAAGCGCCACTGCACTTGCAGCAAAGAGAACATGCCAAAGTGTTTCATATGTTTCCCTTGCTACCTCCGAGGTCATGAAAGCTGCAGTAGTTTCAGCAGATGTGGCCGAATCCAGGAGGCCAGTCCTGGCCCAAACAGCTTGTGCGAGTTTGCATCTGAGCAGAATGTGGCGCATGGTCTCGGCTGCTGGACACATATCGCATCCGTTGTGGTTTACAATCCTTGTCCATTGTTTCCTCACCATGTTATCCCTAGTATTCTGCCTGTCCCTGATGGCCAACCATAGAAAGACCCGGTGTCGTTTGGGTATAATTCGATCCCAGATATAAGGAGCCGAGGGGCAATCTATGCCTCTGAAGGTGAGTAGCCTATAAAAATAGGCTGTTGATAGCTTGTTATCCAGCGTCATTGGCTTCCTAACGTCCGATGTACTAGGGGTTGGTGAGATGGTAACCAGGAGATCCATCAGTGTGCCCAACTCCCGCGACGCGGTGTAGGACATGTTGGGATGCAATTGTATCAACCAATGGCCGTTGTCGTACTGTGAAGCAACAGTGCAGTACCTGGCTTTGGAGAACGTAAAAAGGGTCGGAAAGGACTGAGAGAGTCAACCAATTTCCATCCAATGGTCAAACCAGAAGGATACCGTCTTGCCATCCCCGAGCTCACACTTGGTTGACTGGATAACTAACTGCAGAGAAGATTTGAAGCATCGCCAAATGGCAGTATCTGCATTATGTACTGTAAGTGGCAGTTCTGTACGACAATATGTTGATGCAAACCACTGGTAGCACGACACGTTGCTGGACTGTAGTATCTTCGTCATTGCTTTGCATATCACTACCCTGTTGTGTGTTGCGAGATCCCGTACTCCCAAACCTCCGTTTTGCTGCGGCATAATCACATAGTCCCATGCCACAAGACATTGTCCCTCCTTTGTCTGGTTCTTCCCTTGCCATAGGAAGCCCCTTATGATTTGCTCAAGCTGTTGTATAGACTGTTTTGGCCAGAGTAAGCAGCCCATGAAGTAGCTGGGTATCGTCGCTAGAACGACATTAATCAGAGTGAGCCGTCCCCCCCCCCCCCAGGATAGGAAAGTGGCCAACCAGCCTGACAAGCGTTTGTCGACCTTGTGAATAACCGGCATTAGCAGTCCATGGGTAATCTTGTGTGCAGATAAGGGTAATCCCAGATAGGTGCAAGGGAAGGCAGAAGACTGACATTGTAACACTTGTTCAATCTGTTGGCAGACCGTCGGATCGACGCAAATGGGAACAAAGGAGCTCTTTTGGAAGTTAATTGTGAGGCCAGTGAAAGCTGAGAACGAGTCCAGTATCCTCTTGACAATGGCGGCCTGCTGTGTATTTCCTTGTATGAGCAGAAGTGTGTCGTCGGCATACTGAAGAACGGGGAAGGGTCCCTCTACTCCAAGCGGGTGTTGGAGCCAGCCAGCCCAGTGCTCCTTGTGGCAGAGCTGCTGTAGAATATCCGCCAGTAGTATGACGAGGTATGGCGATATTGCATCGCCTTGCCCGAGGCCACACTTGGAGTAGATCTTCTCTCCAAGCTGTCCATTAAGTAGGATTTGGGAGGAGCTGGAGGTGAAGATATGGGAAAGCCAATGATTCCAACGACTTCCGAATCCTCTTGCTGTAAAAACCTGCCGTAGAGCCTCCCAGCTGACACTGTCAAAAGCCTTCCGAAAATCAAGTTTTAGTACGATCATAGGCTTCTTTCTCTTGGATGCTTGCTGCACTAACTCTGCCGCTAGGGCGAAGTTTTCAATAATGCATCTTCCTGGCAAGAAACCCGATTGTAACGGATGAATCATGGCTGGAATGAGTCGTTGCAGCCGTGTAGCGAGCACTTTGGTAAGCAGCTTGGGCAGGCTATGCACCAACGAGATTGGCCGAAAATCCTTAATATCTGTTGGGCTGTCCTTCTTGGGGATTAGCACAATGTTGGCAACATTAATACCACTCAGGTTGCTGCCAAGCTCATAGAACTCCTGGAAGAAACTCAGCAGGTCCTCCCTTAAAAGCTCCCTGAAGCATTTGTAAAATTCATTAGTAAAACCATCAGGCCCTGGGCTTTTGTTGTTAGGGCTTTTCTGGATTGCAGTAGTAATTTTAGCCCAAGTAAAAGGTTCTTCCAGTGCCCTTAAATCAAAAGGAACATAGAGCTCAGATAAGTCAATCGTTGGCAAGGATGGGGATGGCTGCCCGAGCAGTTCCTGATAATAGTCTGTTGCAATGCGCAACTTATCCTGTTCACCAAAGAACTGGACCCCTTCCTTGATCAGTAGTTGTACTTTACTCTTTTTGTGATGCTGGCTGGCCGCAGCATGAAAGAACCTTGTATTTTCATCACTCAGGGTGCAACCTCTAATTTTTGCGTGACGCCTCCATGCCATAGTCTGCCAAAGTATGAGCTGTTATGCTTTCTCACGCGCATGAATCCTCGGCGCGCACTCCAGCTTGGATAGCTGTCTCTTCTCCTCTACTGCATCCAAAAACTAGACGCCATGTTTACAGTTGTCAAGAGTGAGCTGTATTGGCTTCTTGGTCCTGTTCTACTTCCTCACTACAGCCTAAGTCTCCTTAACTTGAAATTAATAAGAGAAGACGCTGAAACGAACACTCTACTGCCCTTTTGCCAACATGTACTAATCAGCTCACGTGTCTCCTGCATTTGCAGCCAGTAATTTTCGAACCTGAAGAATGGGCACTTAGTTGCCGCCCGGCAGCAATCCACCGCAAAAAGTATATGATCTGATGTAACAGTTGGAAGGGCCGTGGCCGTTGTGTCCGCAAAGCCCAGGTTCCAATCTGCACTGACAAGAATTCTGTCCAACTTGACAAGAGTTGGTTCTTCCCTTTTGTTAGACCAGGTGAAGTTGTGGTTAGCAATATCCACATCATCCAACGCATGCTCTCTTATCCAGGAGTTGAAAGTCTCCATGAGTGCCCAGTTTCTTCTGCCTCTTGATTTCTCATGTTCGAATCTGTACATGTTGAAATCTCCCAGCAAAATCCAGGGCCCAGTGATTGTAGCAGCCATCTCATTCATAGTTTAAAAAAAAGAGGACTTTCTCTGTCGTCACAGGGAGCGTAGATGGCCGAGAAAAAAAAAGTCATTGTTGCCCCTCGACTGTAGATGTATGGTGATGCAGAACCTGTTCTTGGCAATCTCAACCCCTTGTAGATCATCATCGTTCCAGGCCACAATAGTACCACCCGAAGAGCCTGACGCTGGCATATAAACAACACTCCGCAGGCATTGTGGAAGAAAGGTCGCAACCTTTATTCTGTCCACCTCTTGCAGCTTGGACTCCTGCAAGCAAACCACACTTGATCTACTAGCCAAGAGAGCATCTTTGACGAGTGAGCATTTGTCAGAATCACCAAGTCCTCTAATATTCCAGCTAGAAATACGCATATGGGAAAGAGAGACATCTCATTGCAATGACATAACAGTGGTGGCGCTCATAAGAGCTTACATGAGCTAAGAAGAGGGAAATGTTCTGACTGAAAGGGAAACATGCACTACAATGCAGATACAAAGCCTCAAAGGGCCAAACATGCTAATGATGAACTAAAACATAGGTGGTACATAACGCTGCAAATTTAGCTAGCATGCTGTCACTTCGGACCTTTGAACGAACGACAACGACGGGGAATCTAGTCATGCGCGGACCTGCTGGACTCAGAGGAAGCAGAGGCGCCACCCGTGTCGTCCGAGTGGTACACGTCAGAGAGGATGATATCCACATTGAGGTCGTTGCATCGTGCGAGCAGCTTGGCCTTGCCCCTGGTGAGCGGTCGAGGGGTGTCTTGGAGCGACAGCTCGACGATGTCCGCCGCCCTCAGCATCTTGCTCTTCTTCTGATTCATCAGGCGACGATGGGAGGCGGCACTGTCAGATGCGCTAGAGCTGGCCTTGCGCTTGGAGGCTCGCTCCACAGAGCCCATCCGTGCCCCGTCGTAGAGCTTCTGGATGCGTGAGCTGCGGCGTGGGGAGGCAGCCGTGGCTTGCCCCACCTCAGCCGTGCTCCCCTCCCACCCCGCGGCGGCAGCAGGGTCTGGATCGGCGGCCTCCTGAGCAGTCTCCTCATGCTCAGCATCCGGCACGGGCAAGTCGCCGGAGATGGAGGTCACAGCCAGCTCCAGGAGCTGTATGGTGGCTGGGGAGGAGCGCTTGTCGGCAGCAGTGGGTTCAGGTGGCGGCGTGCGGCAGTGGCAGAATCTGGTGGCGATCTGCGGCGGCAGGATAGCGCAAGCCCCATGCTCCATGTCAGTGCAGGAAACAGGGGATAAGAAGTTGGTGGGTAGCAGACCGACGAAAGGCCCAGGAACTGGCTGGATGGGCCTAGGGCAGATGGGCCGAGAGATGAGCACCCGATGGGCTTGGACCCTTATCTGGGCCAGAGGCATATTGAGCGTTGGGAAGGCTTGTGAAGAAGCGAGGGAGAGAAGTGGCCCGACATCTGGTACCAAGGAGTGTGGGACGAAAGATTTCGGCGAGTGTTTGCATTTGATGGAGGGCAGTAAGGGCAGGGTGCGGGAGCAAAACTCTCCCGTGATGCTCAGTGCGCTCAAGGTTGAGGTTGAAGCACGGAAAGTGTCCTTGGTTAGTGGTGGCCTGCCCAACCATAACAATCCCAGACGTGGTTCGGTAATTGCTCAGTCGAATTGAGAAGGTGTAGGTTAAGGTGTCGGCGTCAAAGGCTGCCAGAGCATGGGGACGCCTTACCTCCGCAGCAAGCAGTACGGACTTAAGGCAAAGGCGGTCTTCATATTCATGCGTGATCTCTTGAATGGTGGGGATGGTAAAGGTGGTATGCTTGCGGAGTGTGGGTTTTGCGGAAATTTTTAGCATGGCTATGGAGTCGCCAAAGGTGGCGAAGTGTGGGTATTGGAAAGCTCGGAAGGCACGGTCAGACATGCTCTCGTTCATAGCACGCGTGGCCCGCGGGTTTGCATGTCCACGACGGAAGCCGCGGGGCGGGGCATAGCCGTCCTCCGGGGGCTGGAAGGAGCTAGGTGGCAGGGGCGGCGAGGAGGGGGAGCCAAGCATGCGGGCCACGTCCCATATCTCATTGATAAGGACGTCAGCGTAAATCCCAGCCCCATCAATGCGGTGGAAGGCTAGGTGGTGTGGTATGTGTTGGAGGGCTTCAACCTTAACCAGCACAAGGATGCATGAGAAATCATTCCCATGGAGGCAAAGGTGATTGCCACCAAGGAGACTTGCAAAGCCAGCTACGCTGGACGAGACTCCATTGCGATCCCACAGCTCGAGTGGCATTTTTTCAAGGGAGAGGCTGACAATATGGCGGAAGGAGAAGGTGAAAGCGTTGTCTCTGGCACTGTGGGGGAGGATGTCGACACGGCGAGTGCCGGTTTCGATAGGGCTGGCAGACATGGCTGCTGCCTGTTCCGCCTCCCGGAGGAAGACGACATAGACAGTGCCTGTTGTGCAGCCAGCGTAGCGCACGTCCGTGATCTGTAGACGTTCGTGGAAGAGGCGCTTTAGCCATGGGAGGTAGCCGGGCAGGGGTGGGGTGATGTTAACTAGGCAAACTAGGGCGTTCTGGTCGGGGAGGAGTGGGTAGTGAACGTCAAGGGAGGTGGGGCGTCCACGCACGACAGGTTCCATGGTGGAGGAGGGTATGAGCTCGGAGGAGCAAGGTTGGTGGGGCGCTAGGCGGGAAGGTTATATGGCTTGAGAGGTGTTGTGGTGTGGTAAACGCTCCTGGCTGCTATAAGTACCTGGGGCTGTGGCGCGAGAAGCCGGGAGGGCACGTTGGCTCTCTAGGCGTTGGGTATGGCAATGGGAGGCAGTGTGGCCCACTCGTTGGCAAGACCAACAAACAATGGGATCACGGCAATCTTTTCTTCGGTGGCTGTAAGAAAGGCATCTAAAGCATCTAAGATGCAGATCTTTTGGCTTTGTGAAGCGCTTTGTAGCATTGGGCGTGGGGCGAGGTGCAGCACAGGCGCGCTGCCCAGGGACTAGATTAGACAGGAGGGCTTGCAGGTAGGAATTATGACAAAGAACTGCTGTGCCATTAGGTTGGTAATCGCAACAGTCGTCAGCATCGACTCGTCCGGGTGGTCGCGTGTCTTCGGCGTGCCCGCTTGCGGGGCAAGCTGATTGGCGGAGGTGTTCGGTCACCAGCGTGGCAGTAGGATTTAAGTCAGGTGGGGCATGATTGCGCTTGCATGGGGCATGCAACCCGGCGGACTCGCTCACGGCAGATCGCAGAAAACCCGGAGGGCATCGATCGCGCACGTCCTGCGAGGGGGGGGTTCAGAGACGAGCATGGGTGCGGCCCTAGGATCGACGGGAGGTCTGGACGTGCAGCGTGCATGGCGGAACTGCCCAATGCACGTGAGCGGTACCGAGTGGGTCGTGGGCGTACAGAGAAGCTGACAGCCAGTGCACCCCAGCGCCATGCACCACGTCGCACGATCTCCCATGCAACGCCTGCATGGGCAACTTCAAATTCGAAATGCCCAACGGTCAGCGGCCGGACATGGAAGCCGGCCGGAGAGCCGCCAAACCAGTGGTGGAGGAGGTTCGCAAAGAACTCCGGCGAGCAAAAGACCCCCGGGGTGAGGAGGTGGCCGTCGAGGAAGGAAGCCTGGCGGGAGCCGGCCACGGGCGCGACCGTACCAGAGCCATACAGGGCTAACATGCGATCCTCAAAGCGAACACCCAAGACATCAGGCGGCCGCATGGCGTACTCGTCGCTCAGCGGGCGCGCGTAACTAGAGGCCCGATCGCGCGAGCGAACTAGGGGCACCGAAGCAGAAGCATGCAGCTAACAGCGTACCAGCCTTGTATGGAGGATACAAAGAAGATGCAAGAGAACCGAAGTAGCTAAATGCGAAAGAGCAGGTGTAGCTATATGCAAGGGGATGCAAAGAAATGCAGAATGCAACTGTCAGCAAGGTGGACGGAAGCAGAGAGGATGCAAGAGAAAAACGCAGGATGCAACTATATGATTAACGGAGAGGAGTGCAAGTTAGTGTGGACTCGGTGAGATCAGACAAAGCAGAGAGGGTTAAAGAGCTCAACTTGTTAGCATCACGAAGTGCAAGTCTACCTGAGGTAGCCAGCAGGCCGTGGACTAGGGTTACCTGAGGTCACCAGCAGTGGGCTAGGGTCCGTGGCACCGGGCTCAGAGCGAGTAACGGTGGTATGCGGTGGTCGCCGGGCTCAGAGCGAGCAACGGTGGTATGCGGTGGCCACCGGGCTCGGAGCGAGCAACGACGATGTGCGGTGGCTGCCGGGCTCGGAGCAAGCAACGGCGGTAGCGAGAGCCACAGTGGCAGCCTCTCAACCCTGGAAAGGTTTGCTTGATAAGCGGTAGGAATCTAGTCGACTGAGATTTGACTCGTACCGTACTGTCCGGAGTCACGGTCACGGATCTCCCACGAATTTGCTATATTGGTGAAGCCGTGCTAATTGTATTCATTGTATATCGTCTTTGTACAAGCTCCTGGTGTTGCCAGGAGGTACTCTCTCCGTTTCTTTTTACTTTGCATATAAGATTCAGTCAAAGTCAAACTTTGTAAAGTTTGACTAACTTTATATAAAAGAATATTAACATTTACAACATCAAAGTTATATGGTATGAAAATTAATTTTCATGATGCATCTAACAATATTGGTTTCATATTGTGATTTTTTTCTACAAACTTAGTCAAAGTTAACAAAATTTGACTTTGACCAAATCTTATATGCAGACTAAATAAAACGGAGGGAGTAGGTTTCCCATTTCGTCAAAGTGTAATAGTTGTGGTTGCCACTTGCCAGACCTGACAAAAGGCAAAGGCTTCCTTGTCTCGACTAGGACAGGACTGACACGGCGGGCAACCTCTGCATTGCAGGCTTGCAGCGATATGGACTGGGAACTGATCGTGACCGGCACATGGCTAAATTTCGTGTTTTGACCCTTTTGAATATGTTTAACCAGATCTGGCCCCGGTTCGAGTTTTTTTTGACATTTGACCCTTTTTCTATCGCCAGGGAACCAGGTGGTAGGATTACCTAGCCTACCACCAAAACCTTTGGCGGTAGGGTAACAGCAGCCGCTGTGCTGCCAACGGCAAGATGCTGACCTAGCATACGACCTACCGCCAGAGGCCTCGGCGGTAGGATGTGCAACCCTATCCCCATGAGCCCCGACGGTAGGGTGTGCAACCCTACCGTAGAACATCTGCCACTTCAGGTCATAGTATACATGGCTGTGGAGTGAGGACCCCTACCGCCGGAAGCGTTGGCGGTAGGCTGTGCAACCCTACCGTCACTGGGCCTTGCGGTAGGGTCTGATCATAATGCATTTTCTGCACACAACTTGTATTTTGTCTTCAATTTTTTTGCCACAACAATTTTATAGACTTAAAAACAACATCATATGTATCACAACTCCATATGAATAATAGTTCATGAAGCAAATGGTTCAACTAAGAAACATATCACACATCCACACATGTAGCACAAAGTTTTACATAGCAAGTTCAACAAATAACAAATAGTTTCACGAAGCCAACATAAAAAGTTTAACTAGTTCAACGGCAGCAATTTCACTTCCTCCTTCCCCTCTTCGAGGCACAGTCCTCGTTGTTCTTTGAACGGTTCTCAACCGCCTTCTTCTTGCGTTGAGTAGGACCCGCTCTCTGAAACTTGGACTTGCCCAATCCCTCTTCGTCACATTCCTCCTCTCAAGCTGGGTTGTCTGAGTTGGTGGAGGTTCGCCATCTCTCCTCCTCCTCATCGCTCTATTCCTCTTCTTCCTCTTGTTCATTTTCTGCTCCCTCCTCGTCCTCTTCTTCATCTTCACCTTCTTCGTCCTCATACTCCTCCTCTTCAACCACCCTAAAGACGAGGCGGCATGGCTCGATGAAGCGAGGGTATGCATTGGGGCTGCAGGATCATAAGCATCAGCAGAGCTAGCGCATCCAAGCAGGCCCATCAACTTGCGACATTTGTTGACGAACTTCTGCAATAAGAATGAAACAAGAACATAATATGGATCAACTTTATGGTTACAAATGAAAATGAACTTAAGAAAGAATGTAATTGTAGGAGGCTCGATGTTAACTTCACCGTTTCCCTCAACTTATTCTCACTACCTCGAGTCCCGGGGATAGAACTTAGCGCATCCGAGGCTTAAAAAATGCTTTTGTTCAGCTTTGAAGACTGCAAAACAATAAATGAGTCACACTCACTAAAGTAGATTTCATCCAACCGTCGGTTGAAAACAGATAAAAACAACTTACCACTATGTTCATGAGGGGTCCATACTCCCTAAATCCGCCTTTTAGCTCTCTGATGTTGTCATTATAGGCTTCATTCTCAGAGTCGTCATCATACAGTTCTTTGGCATATGTTGTTGTCCACTGGGGCCTCACACGCAGATGATGCTTGATGCCATCGTCATACCACAACATGTGATCCTCGTACTCATTCCAGTCCATCACTTTCCTCTCCACATCTTTGCGAGTTTTCCACTCGGTCCATTCCTTCACGTATCTGGCATGTTGCTCTCCCCAGTATATGATCGACTGATTCTTCTGCCTGCTCATCCTGCAAGGCATAAGAAAGAATGTAAAACACCATTAGAAAGAATGTAAAACATCAAAACAAAGGTTGGTATCGATGAGACCACCTGGTGGTGCTCACAAGTTTAGGCCGTCGCCACCGGTATCGGTAAGATCGCCTAGTGGTGTACGTTGTGCCTTACCAAATTGTGCGGCAACGCGATGTGGCAAGTGGTACTCGACGACATAGGCACAAATCATGGGCACGATAAAGCTGGTCCTGCCTGCACATCACGTTCAACTCGAACCCCCACTCTCGTTCATCATATGGCCGCCAATTAACCTAGTACCAAAAAATGGTAAGCTCAAGTGAAAGTGCGGTCTATAATATTCAAAATCTAGTTCTTATACCTAGAAAACAGTCAGAGCATCAAGCTCGTTGCTAAAGACCTTGTACAAAGCATTGGATGTGCCCGTGTAGACACCCACCACGTCCCAAGCGTATGCGACGGTCAGGTATCTCTAAGTCATAGTCAATCCATTCACGCGAGCGCAACTTCTTCGGACGCCCCACCGGGATTCGCTGCCACATCCAAATGGAGAGGCCCCATACACATCCACACATACCGGATTGTATCTCCGCCCTCTGGGTTGCGTCGTCAAGCTACAAAACAAGTATAAATGATAATATGACATAATCTAAAGCAGCACACGTCCATGATATTTGAAATAATGTGATAGTCACTTACCGAACGGTATAGGTAGGCGAGGCCGGTGGCCCCCCAGCCGTACCCCGCATCCCAGTCCTTTAGGAAGTCAAGATACATCCATAGGGCAGTGTCCCCAGAGAAGTCTGGATACACGACCTCTGTGAGAAGATACTGTTGGGGAACGCAGTATTTCAAAAAATTTCCTATGATCACGCAAGATCTATCTAGGTGATGCATAGCAACGAGAGGGGAGAGTGTGTCCATGTACCCTTGTAGACCGAAAGCGGAAGCGTTTAGTAACGCGGTTGATGTAGTCGAACGTCTTCGCGATCCGACTGATCTAAGCACCGAACGTACGACACCTCCGCGTTCAGCACACGTTCAGCTCGATGACGTCCCTCGATCTCTTGATCTAGTTGAGGACGAGGGAGAGTTCCGTTAGCACGACAGCGTGATGATGGTGATGATGAAGTTACCGGTGTAGGGCTTCGCCTAAGCACTACGACGATATGACCGAGGTGTGTAAATGTGGAGGGGGGCACTGCACATGGCTAAGAGAAGACTTGGTGTGCCTTTGGGGTGCCCCCTCCCACGTATATAAAGGGGGGAGGAGAGGAGGCCGACCCTAGAGGGGGCGCACCAAGGGGGGAGTCCTACTTGTACTCCCGGTCCAAGTAGGATTCGACCCTCCCATTCCTATTCCAACTAGGAGAAGGAAGGGAAGGGAGAAGCGGGGAGAAGGAAAGAGGGGGGCGCCGCCCCCTCCTAGTCCAATTCAGACCAGCCCATGGTGGTGGTGGTGGTGGGGCAGGGGGGGGGGCAGCCACCCCTTGAGGCCCTCCTCTCCTTTCCACTAAAGCCCATTACTTCCCCGGGGGGTTCCGGTAACCTCCCGGTACTCCGAATTTCACCCGAAACAACATGAACCATTCCGGTGTCTGAATGTAACCTTCCAATATATGAATCTTTATCTCTCGACCATTTCGAGACTCCTCGTCATGTCCGTGATCTCATCCGGGGCCCCAAACAAACTTCGGCTCATCAAAACACATAGCTCATAATACAAATCGTCATCGAACGTTAAGCGTGCAGACCCTATGGGTTCAAGAACTATGTAGACATGACCAAGACACATTCTCGGTCAATAACCAATAGCAGAACCTGGATGCTCATATTGGTTCCTACATATTCTACAAAGATCTTTATCGGTCAAACCGCATAACAACATACATTGTTCCCTTTGTCATCGGTATGTTAATGTTACTTACCCGAGATTCGATCGTTGGTATCATCATACCTAGTTCAATCTCGTCACCGTCAAGTCTCTTTACTCATTCCGTAATGCATCATCCCATGACCAACTCATTAGTCACATTGCTTGCAAGGCTCATAGTGATGTGCATTGCCGAGAGGGCCCAGAGATACCTCTCCGATACATGGAGTGACAAATCCTAATCTCGATCTATGCCAACTCAACAAACACCATCGGAGACACCTGTAGAGCATATTTATAATCACCTAGTTATGTTGTGACGTTTGATAGCACACAAGGTGTTCCTCCGGTATTCGGGAGTTGCGTAATCTCATAGTCCGAGGAACATGTATAAGTTATGAAGAAAGCAATAGCAGAAAAACTAAACGATCATTATGCTAAGCTAATGGATGGGTCTTGTCCATCACATCATTTTCTAATGATGTGATCTCGTTCATCAAATGACAACACATGTCTATGACTAGGAAACTTAACCATCTTTGATTAACGGGCTAGTCAAGTAGAGGCATACTAGGGACATTCTGTTTGTCTATGTATCCACACATGTACTAAGTTTCTAGTTAATACAATTTTAGCTTGAATAATAAAAAATTATCATGATATAAGGAAATATAAATAACAACTTTATTATTGCCTCTAGGGCATATTTCCTTCAGTCTCCCACTTGCACTAGAGTCAATAATCTAGATTACATAGTAATGATTCTAACACCCATGGAGTCTTGGTGCTGATCA
This sequence comes from Triticum aestivum, assembly GCF_018294505.1. NCBI lineage: Eukaryota > Viridiplantae > Streptophyta > Magnoliopsida > Poales > Poaceae > Triticum > Triticum aestivum. Next base: position 363,903,560 of record NC_057806.1, on the reverse strand, counting down.
TGTTTTGCTCGTGAGAGAGGCTTAGTCAATGGGTCTGCAACATTCAGATCCGTATGTATCTTGCAAATCTCTATGTCTCCCTCCTTGACTTGATCACGGATGGAATTGAAGCGTCTCTTGATGTGCTTGGTTCTCTTGTGAAATCTGGATTCCTTTGCCAAGGCAATTGCACCAATATTGTCACAAAAGATTTTCATTGGACCCGATGCACTAGGTATTACACCTAGATCGGATATGAACTCCTTCATCCAGACTCCTTCATTTGCTGCTTCCAAAGCAGCTACATACCCCACTTCACACGTAGAACCCGCCACGATGTCTGCTTGGAACTACACCAACTGGCAACTCCACCATTCAATATAAACACGTATTCGGCTTGTGACTTAGAGTCATCTGGATTAGTGTCAAAGCTTGCATTGACGTAACCGTTTACGATGAGCTCTTTGTCACCTCCATAAACGAGAAACATATCCTTAGTCCTTTTCAGGTATTTCAGGATGTTCTTGACCGCTGTCCAGTGATCCGCTCCTGGATTACTTTGGTACCTCCCTGCTAAAATAATAGCAAGGCACACATCAGGTCTGGTACACAACATTGCATACATGATAGAACCTATGGCTGAGGCATAGGGAATGACTTTCATTTTCTCTCTATCTTCTGTAGTGGTCGGGCATTGAGTCTGACTCAACTTCACACCTTGCAACATAGGCAAGAACCCTTTCTTTGACTGATCCATTTTGAACTTCTTCAAAACTTTATCAAGGTATGTGCTTTGTGAAAGTCCAATTAAGCGTCTTGATCTATCTCTATAGATCTTGATGCCCAATATATAAGCAGCTTTACCGAGGTCTTTCATTGAAAAATTCTTATTCAAGTATCCTTTTGTGCTATTCAGAAATTCAGTATCATTTTTGATCAACAATATGCCATCCACATATAATATCAGAAATGCTATAGAGCTCCCACTCACTTTCTTGTAAATACATGCTTCTCCAAAAGTTTGTATAAAACCATATGCTTTGATCACACTATCTAAGTGTATAGTCCAACTCCGAGAGGCTTGCACCAGTCCATAAGTGGATCGCTGGAGCTTGCACACTTTGTTAGCACCTTTTGGATCAACAAAACCTTCTGGTTGCATCATATACAACTCTTCATTAAGATATCCATTAAGGAATGCAGTTTTAACATCCATTTGGCAAGTTTCATAATCATAAAATGCGGCAATTGCTAACATGATTCGGACAGACTTAAGCATCGCTACGGGTGAGAAGGTCTCATCATAGTCAACTCCTTGAACTTGTCGAAAACCTTTCACAACAAGTCGAGCTTTGTAAACAGTAACATTACCATCAGTGTCAATCTTCTTCTTGAAGATCCATTTATTCTCTATTGCTTGCCGATCATCGGGCAAGTCAACCAAAGTCCATACTTTGTTCTCGTACATGGATCCCATCTCAGATTTCTTGGCCTCAAGCCATTTCACGGAATCTGGGTTCATCATCGCTTCCTCATAGTTTGTAGGTTCATCATAGTCAAGTAACATGACCTCCAGAACAGGATTACCGTACCACTTTGGTTCGGATCTTACTCTGGTTGACCTACGAGGTTCGGTAGTAACTTGACCAAAAGTTTCATGATCATCATCATTAGCTTCCTCACTAATTGGTGTAGGAATCACTGGAACTGATTTTTGTGATGAACTACTTTCCAATAAGGGAGAAGGTACAATTACCTCATCAAGTTCTACTTTTCTCCCATTCACTTCTCTCGAGAGAAACTCCTTCTCTAGAAAGGATCTATTCTTAGCAACGAATATCTTGCCTTTGGATCTGTGATAGAAGGTGTACCCAATTGTCCCCTTTGGGTATCCTATGAAGACACATTTCTCCGATTTGGGTTCGAGCTTATCAGGTTGAAGCTTTTTCACATAAGCATCGCAGCCCCAAACTTTAAGAAACGACAACTTGTGTTTCTTGCCAAACCGCATTTCATATGGTGTCGTCTCAACGGATTTAGATGGTGCCCTATTTAACATGAATGCAACCATCTCTAAAGCATAACCCCAAAATGATAGCGGTAAATCAGTAAGAGACATCATAGATCACACCATATCTAATAAAGTACGATTACGACATTCGGACACACCGTTATGTTGTGGTGTTCTAGGAGCCGTGAGTTGCGAAACTATTCCACATTGTTTCAGATGAAGACCAAACTCGTAACTCAAATATTCTCCTCCACGATCAGATCGTAGAAACTTTATTTTCTTGTTACGACGATTTTCCACTTCACTCTGAAATTCTTTGAACTTTTCAAATGTTTCAGACTTATGTTTCATCAAGTAGATATACCCATATCTGCTCAAATCATCAGTGAAGGTCAGAAAATAATAATACCTGCCGCGAGCCTCAACACTCATCGGACCGCATACATCAGTATGTATTATTTCCAACAAGTCTGTTGCTCGCTCCATTGTTCTGGAGAATGGAGTCTTAGTCATCTTGCCCATGAGGCATGGTTCGCAGTCATCAAGTGATTCATAATCAAGTGATTTCGAAAGTCCATCAGAATGGAGTTTCTTCATGCGCTTTACACCAATATGACCTAAACGGCAGGGCCACAAATAAGTTGCACTATCATTATTAAACTTGTATCTTTTGGCTTCAATACTATGAATATGTGTATCACTACTATTGAGATTCAACAAAAATAGACCACTCATCAAGGGTGCATGACCATAAAAGATATTACTCCTATAAATAGAACAACCATTATTCTCTGATTTAAATGAATATCCATCTCGCATCAAACAAGATCTAGATATAATGTTCATGCTTAACGCTGGCACCAAATAACAATTATTCAGGTCTAAAACTAATCCCGAAGGTAGATGTAGAGGTAGCGTGCCGAGGCGATCACATCGACTTTGGAACCATTTCCTACATGCATCGTCATCTCATCCTTAGCCAATCTTCATTTAATCCGTAGCCCCTGATTCCAGTTGCAAATATGAGCAACATAACCAGTATCAAATACCCAGGCGCTACTACGAGCATAGTAAGGTACACATCAATAACACGTATATCAAATATACCTTTCACTTTTCCATCCTTCTTATCCGCCAAATACTTGGGGCAGTTCCACTTCCAGTGACCAGTCCCTTTGCAATAGAAGCACTCAGTCTCAGGCTTGGGTCTAGACTTGGGCTTCTTCACTTGAGCAGCAACTTGCTTGCCGTTCTTCTTGAAGTTCCCCTTCTTCCCTTGGCCCTTCTTCTTGAAACTAGTGGTCTTGTTGACCATCAACACTTGATGCCCCTTCTTGATTTCTACCTCCGCAGCCTTTAGCATTGCGAAGAGCTCGGGAATTGTCTTGTCCATCCCTTGCACATTATAGTTCATCACGGAGCTTTTGTAGCTTAGTGGCAGTGATTGAAGAACTCTGTCAATGACACTATCATCAGGAAGATTAACTCCCAGTTGAGTCAAGTGGTTGTGGTACCCAGACATTCTGAGTATATGTTCACTAACAGAACTATCCACCTCCATCTTGCAGCTGTAGAACTTATTGGAGACTTCATATCTCTCAATCCGGGCATTTGCTTGAAATATTAACTTCAACTCCTGGAACATCTCATATGCTCCATGACGTTCAAAACGTTGTTGAAGTCTCGATTCTAAGCCGTAAAGCATGGCACACTAAACTATCGAGTAGTCATCAACTTTGCTCTGTGAGACGTTCATAACATTTGGAGTTGCTCCTGCAGCAGGCTTTGCACCTAGCGGTGCTTCCAGGACGCAATTCTTCTGTGCAGCAATGAGGATAATCCTCAAGTTACGGACCCAGTCCGTGTAGTTGCTACCATCATCTTTCAACTTAGCTTTCTCTAGGAACGTATTAAATTTCAAAGGAACGGTAGCACGGGCCATTGATCTACAACAACATAGACATGCAAAATACTATTCGGTACTAAGTTCATGATAAATTAAAGTTCAATTAATTATATTACTTAAGAACTCCCACTTAGATAGACATCCCTCTAGTCATATAAATGATCACGTGATCCATATCAACTAAACCATGTCCGATCATCACGTGAGATGGAGAAGTTTTCAATGGTGAACATCACTATGTGATCATATCTACTATATAATTCACGCTCGACCTTTCGGTCTTAGTGTTCCGAGGCCATATCTGCATATGCTAGGCTCGTCAAGTTTAACCTGAGTATTCTGCTTGTGCAAAACTGGCTTGCACCCATTGTATGTGAACGTAGAGCTTATCACACCTGATCATCACGTGGTGTCTCGGCACGACGAACTGTAGCAACGGTGCATACTCAGGGAGAACACTTATACCTTGAAATTTAGTGAGAGATCATCTTATAATGATACCATCGTACTAAGCAAAATAAGATGCATAAAGGATAAACATCACATGCAATCAAAATAAGTGATATGATATGGCCATCCTCATCTTGTGCCTTTGATCTCCATCTCCAAAGCACCGTTATGATCACCATTGTCACCGACTTGACACCTTGATCTCCATCATAGCATCGTTGTCGTCTCGCCAACTATTGCTTCTACGACTATCGCTACCTCTTAGTGATATAGTAAAGCATTTACATGGCGATTGCATTTCATACAATAAAGCGACAACCATATGTGTCGTGGAATTTTCACGACAGATGTCCTAGTGTGAGGACTTAGTCGTGGAGCCATCGCAATGAGGTTAGCTTAAAGGGGTTAATCAGGACAAAGGACACGAGGAGTTTATACTGGCTCGGCCCCTTGGGGTGAAGGTAAAAGCCTAATCAAGTTGGAGGTGGTATTGCTAGGGTTTCGATGACCAGGGAGCGAACACGCTTAACCTGGCTCCCGATCTGTTGTTTTTTGCCCTAAGCCGTTGTCGGGTCGTCCCCTTATATACACGGGTTAACGCCCTGCGGCCTACAGAGTCCCGGCCGGCTCATACAACGTGTCCGACTCGGTGACTTATCTTACATGCCTTACATTACAAGTCTATTCATACATGGCGGTTTACACTTACGGGCCTTAAGCCGCCTCTGGGATTGGGCCTCTTATAAGCCTAACTGTGAACCGCCATCTTGTATACTCTTGGGCTTCATATAGGTGAACCGCCATTATGGTTGGCCCGGCCCCTCCTGGGCAGGTCATATCTGGTAGTCATATCCCCAACATTAGGCCCCAGGTTGATTTGAACTTTGTTCATGTCAATCTTCAACACTTAGAAAAAAAATCCTTCTACAACTGCTGTGGAAAACCTTGTAACCCGCCATGACGTCATCTCCAGGAATTTTGGAAACCCGCCACGACATCACCTTAATGGATCTTTATCTTTAATATCTTTTCGAAAATCAAGGCGTCCAATTAGCTGGATAATCATCATATTGGCCTCCTCGTCTTTCGCGCCTGCCTATTCCCCTTTCCTTATAAATAGGGCTAAAACACCTCCTTGATACGTCTCCGTCGTATCTACTTTTCCAAACACTTTTGCCCTTGTTTTGGACTCTAACTTGCATGATTTGAATGTAACTAACCCGGACTGACGCTGTTTTCAGCAGAATTGCCATGGTGTTATTTTTGTGTAGAAATAAAAGTTCTCAGAATGACCTGAAAATCAACGGAGATTGTTTTTGGAATATATAAAAAATACTGGAAGAAGAATCCACGTCAGGGGGCCCAAACCATGTCCATGATGGTAGGGGGCGCGCCTACCCCCCTGGGTGCGCCCCTGCCTCGTGGGCCCCCTGATGCTCCACCGACGTCCATCTTGACTCCATATATTCTTGTTCGGAGAGAAAAAAATAGGAGAGAAAGATTCATCACATTTTACAATACGGAGCCGCCGCCAAGCCCTAATCTCTCTCGGGAGGGTTGATCTGGAGTCTGTTCGGGGCTCCGGAGAGGGGAATCCGTCGCCATCGTCATCATCAACCTTCCTCCATCACCAATTTCATGATGCTCACCTCCGTGCATGAGTAATTCCATCATAGGCTTGCTGGACGGTGATGGGTTGGATGAGATTCATCATGTAATCGAGTTAGTTTTGTTAGGGTTTGATACCTAGTATCCACTATGTTATGCGATTAATGTTGCTATGACTTTGCTATGCTTAATGCTTGTCACTAGGGCCCGAGTGCCATGATTTCAGATCTGAACCTATTATGTTTTCATGAATATATGTGAGTTCTTGATCCTATCTTGCAAGTCTATAGTCACCTATTATGTGTTATGATCCATTAACCCCGAAGTGACAATAATCGGGATACTTACCGGTGATGACCATAGTTTGAGGAGTTCATGTATTCACTATGTGTTAATGCTTTGCTCCGGTACTCTATTAAAAGGAGGCCTTAATATCCCTTAGTTTCCAATAGGACCCCACTGCCACGGGAGGGTAGGACAAAAGATGTCATGCAAGTTCTTTTCCATAAGCACGTATGACTATATTCGGGATACATGCCTACATTACATTGATGAACTGGAGCTAGTTCTGTGTCACCCTATGTTATAACTGTTGCATGATTGATCACATCCGACATAATTATCCATCACTGATCCATTGCGTACGAGCTTTTCATATATTGTTCTTCACTTATTTACTTTCCTGCTGCTACTGTTACAATCACTATAAAACCAAAAATATTACTTTTGCTACCGTTACCACTACTATCATATTACTTTGCTAATAAACACTTTGCTACAGATATTAAGTTTCCAAGTGTGGTTGAATTGACAACTCAGCTGCTAATACTTGAGAATATTCTTTGGCTCCCCTTGTGTCGAATCAATAAATTTGGGTTGAATACTCTACCCTCGAAAACTGTTGCGATCCCCTATACTTGTGGGTTATCAAGACTATTTTCTGGCACCGTTGCCGGGGAGCATAGCTCTATTCTTTGAGTCACTTGGGATTTATATCTTCTTATCACTATGAAGAACTTGAAAGATCAAAGAACCATGATTTTTCCCTCAACTACGAGGGGAGGTAAGGGACTGCCATCTAGCTCTGCACTTGATTCACCTTCTGTTTTGAGTAAACTTGCAACACCTAGACATGCTATTTACTCTAATAGGTCGCATGTTAATGATGACACCACTTCTACTGTGCATGATGCTTATGATGAAAATACTTCTATGCTTGATACTATTGTGCCACTAGGTGAATTTCTTGATGAACGACTTGCTAGGGCTAGAGAGAATGAAATTATTGAAACTGATAATATTGATGAAAGTGATGATGAAGATTCTCCTCCTAGATATGAATTGCCTGTTGTTCCCGAGGGTTATGTTATGGATGAAGAAACTGCTAGAGACTTCTTAGCTTGCAATGATAGATCTAATCTTAAGAAATTATTAGCTAAGCTTAAAGAAAAATCCTTGAATGCTAGAATGAAATATGACCCTCCTTTTGCTACTTCACCTATCTTTATTACTGATAAGGATTATGATTTCTCTGTCTACCCTGAGTTAATTACTTTGGTTGAGTCTGGTCCTTTTTATGGCTATGAATCTGAAACTGTTGTGGCACATCTTACTAAATTAAGTGATATAGCCACCCTGTTCACTAATGATGAGAAAAATCGCTATTACTTTATCCTTAGGTTGTTTCCATTCTCATTAAAGGGTGATGCTAAAACATGGTTTAATTATCTTGATCTTGGTTGTGTGCGTAGTCCCCATGATATGATTTATTACTTCTCTGCTAAATATTTCCCCGCTCATAAGAAACAAGCTGCCTTAAGGGAAATATATAATTTTGTGCAAATTGAAGAAGAGAGTCTCCCACAAGCTTGGGGGAGGCTTCTCCAATTACTTAATGCTTTGCATGATCATCCTCTCAAGAAAAATGAAATATTTTATATCTTTTATAATGGACTAACCGATGCTTCCAGAGACTACCTGGATAGTTGTGCTGGTTGTGTTTTCAGGGAAAGAACTGTTGATCAAGCTGAATTGCTATTGAACAATATGTTGACTAATGAAAATAATTGGACACTTCCTGAACCAACTCCTAAGCCAACTCCAAAGAAAAGGGGTATTCTATTTCTCAGTCCTGAAGATATGTAAGAGGCAAAGAAATCTATGAAAGAAAAAGGTATTAAAGCTAAAGATGTTAAGAATTTACCACCTATTGAAGAAATACATGGTCTTGATAACCCGACACAGGTAGTAAAGGTAAATTCTCTCTATAGATTTGATAAATGTGAAATCCCATTTACTAAGTTTGCTAGCCAATGCTTGGATGAGTTTGATGACTTTATGGTTAAGCAAGAAAACTTCAATGCTTATGTTGGTAGACAATTGAAACACAATGCTCATATGCTTGAACACTTGAGTGATTATATGTCTAGAGTTAAAGGTGAACTTAAACTTATTAGTAAACATGCTTCTATGGTTATCACTCAAGTAGAACAAGTACTTAAAGCTCAGAATGATTTGCTCAATGAGTTAAATAGTAAGAAAAATGATAATGTTGTTAGAGTTATGACTAGAGGGGGTAAAATGACTCAAGAACCTTCGTATCCTGAGGGCCACCCTAAGAGAATTGAGCAAGATTCTCAAAGAACTAATACTGATACACCTAGTTCTTCTAAGAGGAAGAAAAAGAAAAATGATAGGACTTTGCATGCTTCTAATGAACCTGTTGTTGACACACCTGAGAATCCCAATGATATTTCCATTTTCGATGCTAAGACACAATCTGGTAATGAACATGAATGTAGTGATAATGTTAATGATGATGTTCATGTTGGTGCTCAACCTAGCAATAACAATGATGTAGAGATTGAACCTTCTGTTGATCTTGATAACCCACAATCAAAGAATCAATGTTATGATAAGAGAGACTTTGTTGCTAGGAAGCACGGTAAGGAAAGAGAACCATGGGTTTAGAAACCATGCCATTTCCTCCTAAACCATCCAAGAAAAAGGATGATGAGGATTTTGAGTGCTTTGCTGAAATGATTAGATCTATTTTTTTGCGTATGCGTTTGACTGATATGCTTAAAATGAATCCTTATGCTAAATACATGAAGGATATTGTTACTAATAGAAGAAAGATACCGGAAGCTGAAATTTCCACCATGCTTGATAATTACACTTTTAAGGGTGGAATACCAAAGAAACTTGGAGATCCAGGGGTACCAACTATACCATGCTCCATTAAAAGAAACTATGTTAAAACTGCTTTATGTGATCTTGGAGCCGGTGTTAGTGTTATGCCTCTCTCTTTATATCGTAGACTTGATTTGAATAAGTTGACACCTACTGAAATATCTTTCCAAATGGCTGATAAATCAACTGCTATACCTGTCAGTATTTGTGAGGATATGCCTGTTGTGGTTGCAGACATTACTATTTTAACGGACTTTGTTATTCTTGATATTCCCGAGGACGATAGTATGTCGATTATCCTTGGTAGACCCTTTTTGAATACTGTAGGGGCTGTTATTGATTGCAACAAAGGCAATGTCACTTTTCATGTTAATGGTAATGAGCATACAGTACACTTTCCTAGGAAACAACCTCAAGTCCACAATATTAATTCTATTGGAAAATTTTCAACGATTACTATTGGAGGTTTTGAATTTCCTCTCCCTACTGTCAAGAAGAAATATGATATTCTCATTGTTTGGGATGTGCATATCCCTGTTAAGGTAACCTAGTGTTATTCGAAATTTCTCCGGTTTCATGTTATTCGAAATGAGTTTGTTAACAAGAACTGATCAACCTTGTTAGTGGATTCCTTTTGGTGAGCATGAGATGGATGAATTTAGAAAACACAACTCTCTGCACCCTCCTTTTACTTTCTGTTATTTATCTTAAATAAAGAAAAAAATAGTATTTTTCTGTCTGTTTTCTGAATTATCCTTGCATTAAAAAATACCCCGAAAATAGAAGTTCTCCAAATGCCCTGAAAATGAAAAACGATTTTTTCTAGAATATTTGAGAATTTTAGGCACTGAGAACATAGCAGGGGGAGCAACCACGTGCCCACGAGGGTGGAGGGCGCGCCCTACCCCCTGGGCGCGCCCCTGCCTCGTGGACCTCACGTGTGTCCCCTCCACTTATCCTTGCACCCACACACTTCGTCTTGCTCCAGAAAAATCATCCACGATCTCAAACCCGAGTTCTAGCTCATCTTGCTGCCATTTTCGATCTCCTTGCTCAAAGCTCCGTTCACAAAACTGCTTTGGGGGATTGTTCTTTGGTATGTGACTCCTCCAATGGTCCAATTAGTTTTTGTTCTAGTGCTTTATTTATTGCAAATTTTTGCTGCTTAGGTGACCCTGTTCTTGAGCTTGCATGTCAAATTTATGTGGTCAAAAGTAGTTTTAATGCATGATATAGCCTCTAGGCACTTGTAGGAGTAGTTGCTATCAATTTTGTTGAGTTTGGTTCACTTTTATTTTGAGTCACTAAAAATTTCAGAATTTTTTTAGAGGAAGAAATATGTTTAGGAAAATGTACCAAGGTGGTTCCTCAAGGAAGCAAGGCCCAAGGCCCGCAATATGTGAGCCGGACAATGAACTACCAAGAGATGCTCAAGTGCGGCCTTGTGAATGGCCGTCAGAGGACTTCATGGTTCAGGCAGGAATTAAGGAGGAATTTGAAGCATATGTGCGTAACGCCGATCTTGAGAGCTTCGTGGCAGATAAGTGCCCTCAGTACTACTACCTAACTAATTAATTTGTGAGAAGGTTTAAATTTACATCATCACGCAATTCTCAAACTGTCCTATTTGATCTTTATGATAAATCTTACACCATGGACTTAGAGGATTTTAATACTGCTTGTAAACTCCCACAGTGCAGTAATGTTAGTGAACCTCGCAAATCTGAATATAAAGACTTTCTTGCTAGTATAACAGTGGGGGAATCTAGGGAAATCACGCAAGCTACCATAGGGAGCATTCATTTTCCTGCCATGCATTATTTTGCTCTCTTCATAGGTAGATGCATTAACAGTAAGGATGAGGCATGTCACATGTGTGTTCCTGATCTTAGTGTTCTCAAGAGTGATGTATTAGGAGATAGACAATATAACTTGGGGGCCATTGTTGCACGTAGGTTGCATAATAATAGTATTGATGGAGATTTCTTTGGTGGAATTTATGCAACCCGTTTAGCTGATTTTCTTGAGATACCCATACGTGGATATGATATGGAGTTACCTCCTACTTATTTGGATTATAATGCTATGGTTCGTCATTAGTTTGTTGAGAGGAACGACCAGTCCCTCTAGTACCGACTAATCTTTGACAGACGACATACCTATCATGTCGCTCTCCCTGCTCCTACTTTCTTTGACTTTCAGGCAAAAGGGAGATATGTTATAACCAGGGAGGAGGCAAACGAGTACGAGAGGAGGACGGAGGCAGCTCGCCTCCAAGCTGCAGCTCATCAGGCAATCGCCGCTGCTTCTCAGTACGACCTCAGCTACAACTTTGATTCATGGGCATAGACCAACTTAGGCCAAAAGCCTAAGCTTGGGGGAGTACGTGTTTCTCACCGAGATTACAATCATGTTCACACACTCATGCCAGTTGTCGGTGCTCACACTTTTTCATTGTATCATCCATGCTAGTTTAATTTCTTTTTAAGCTTTCTTCTTGTGTGTTTGAAAACCCCTTAAGAAAAACAAAAAAAATAGTTATAGCTTTTAGCTAGTTTACTTTTCATGCCTGTAGTAGTAGTAATTAAAAAGAAAACCCAAAAAGATTTCTTGTTCTTTGATACGTCTCCAACGTATCTATAATTTTTAATTGTTCCATGCTATTATATTATCTGTTTTGGATGTTTATGGGCTTTATTATACACTTTTATATTATTTTTGGGACTAACCTATTAACCGGAGGCCCAGCCCAAATTGCTGTTTTCTTGACTATTTCAGTGTTTCGAAGAAAAGGAATATAAAATGGAGTCCATACGGAATGAAGCCTTCGGGAAAGTTATTTTTGGAACGGAAGCAATCCAGGAGACTTGGAGTAGATGTCAGGGAAGCTTCAAGGTGGCCACGAGGCAGGGAGGTGCGCCCCCACCCTTGTGGGCCCCTCGTGGCTCCCCTGACCGACTTCTTTCGCCTATATATGTCCATATACCCTAAAAACATCGAGGAACAGAATAGATGATCGGGAGTTCCGCCGCCAGAAGCCTTCGTAGCCACCGAAAACCAATCTAGACCCGTTTCGGCACCCTGCCAGAGGGGGGAATCCCTCTCCGGTGGCCATATTCATCATCCCGGCGCTCTCCATGATGAGGAGGGAGTAGTTCACCCTCAGGGCTGAGGGTATGTACCAGTAGTTATGTGTTTGATATATCTCTCTCTCTCTCTCGTGTTCTTGAGTACGCATGATCTTGATGTATCATGAGCTTTGCTATTATAGTTGGATCTTATGATGTTTATCCTCCTCTACTCTCTTGTAATGGATTGAGTTTTCCCTTTGAAGTTATCTTATCGGATTGAGTCTTTAAGGATTTGAGATTACTTGATGTATGTCTTGCACGTGCTTATCTATGGTGACAATGGGATATCACGTGATCCACTTGATGTATGTTTTGGTGATCAACTTGCGAGTTCCGTGACCTCGTGAACTTATGCATAGGGGTTGGCACACGTTTTCATCTTGACTCTCCGGTAGAAACTTTGGGGCACTCTTTGAAGTTCTTTGTGTTGGTTGAATAGATGAGTCTGAGATTGTGTGATGCATATCGTATAATCATACCCACGGATACTTGAGGTGACATTGGAGTATCTAGGTGACATTAGGGTTTTGGTTGATTTGTGTCTTAAGGTGTTATTCTAGTATGAACTCTATGATAGATTGAACGGAAAGAATAGCTTCATGTTATTTTACTACGGACTCTTGAATAGATCGATCAGAAAGGATAACTTTGAGGTGGTTTCGTACCCTACCATATTCTCTTCGTTTGTTCTCCACTATTAGTGACTTTGGAGTGACTCTTTGTTGCATGTTGAGGGATAGTTATATGATCCAATTATGTTATTATTGTTGAGAGGACTTGCACTAGTGAAAGTATGAACCCTAGGCCTTGTTTCCTAGCATTGCAATACCGTTTGTGCTCACTTTTATCATTACTTACCTTGCTGTTTTTATATTTTCAGATTACAAAAACCTATATCTACCATCCATATTGCACTTGTATCACCATCTCTTCGCCGAACTAGTGCACCTATACAATTTACCATTGTATTGGGTGTGTTGGGGACACAAGAGACTCTTTTTTATTTGGTTGCAGGGTTGTTTGAGAGAGACCATCTTCATCCTACGCCCACGGATTGATAAACCTTAGGTCATCAGCTTGAGGGAAATTTGTTACTATCCTACAAACCTCTGCACTTGGAGGCCCAACAACATCTACAATAAGAAGGTTGTGTACTAGACATCAAGCTCTTTTCTGGCGCCGTTGCCAGGGAGGTTAGCGCTTGAAGGTATATCTTTAGATCTTGCAATCGAATCTTTTTGTTTCTTGTTTTAGCACTAGTTTAGTTTATAAAAGAAAACTACAAAAAAATAGAATTGAGTTTGCCTCATACGCTTCATCTTTTTAATATCTTTCGTGAGAATGATGGAAAGGAAAATTGTGCTCAAGTGCTAGAAGAAGAAGTCTATAAAATGTTTGGCACTAAATCTTTGAATGATGAGCATGATTGCAATGTTGTTAGTATGAACTACTTGCATATCCATAGTTCTAATGATGATTGCACTAGTCATGATGAAAATGTCTCTTATAAGCATGTCAACTTTTGTGGAATATATAGAGCCTGCAAGTGCACACCAATTAGGGAAAATAGATTTTGCAAGAGGCATAAGTATTTGGAAACTAAATTGTTGCAAGATAGGCTAAATGTTTGTGCTGAAAATTTAAAATTTCTTCACAATACTTGTGAACTTTGCAATGAACATGGTCATTTAAATCTCAAATGCAAATTGTTTCATGATCGTATCGTGTCCAAAAATTGTGATGATTTGATTTCCCTTGCACATCATAATGAACTTAGTTTGCTTTTGGGTTATGAAGAAATGAAACTATAACTAAGCATATTCTAGAATATAACCTTGAGAAATTTCTCGATGTTGTTCTAGAATTTTTTTTATGTATTGTGCGGTGAATTGCATTGAAAATCCTTATGTTTCCAATTACATAAAGAAAAGAAAACAAATAGAGGATGAAGAGAACACTAATCAAAGGGAAGAGGCTTCCCAATATCCTCCTATTATTTCTGATGATGAATCAGGTAACGAGGAGGAGCCTTCTATTCAACCAATCTCATCAATAAGGAGCTCCAAAAAGAGGATTGAACCCACACATAATGTGAAGAAGAAAAAGAAAATACGTAGAAGAAAAGGTAGAAAGGTATCCCTCCCAAATGATGTTGCTCCTATTGCTCATTGTGATGATGATAATTGCTATTCTATTGGTGCTATCCATACTATTAATGATGAGAGTGATTATGGTTATGATATGAAAAGGACCAAGCTTGGGGATGCTATGTTTGATGAGAATGACATGTTTGAGAATATATTTGCTGAAATTAATGTTTGTCCCAAGCTTGGGGATGCTACGTTTGATGAAGATGATATTTTTAGTCTCCCAAGTTTTGATGAGCAAATTTATTATGATGATAACATGCCTCCTATTTATGATGGTTATATTGATAAAAGTGGGTTTTCAAGAGTGTCAACTTTAGGAAGTAATGATCCCACTATTTTGGAGGATGTTGAATCTTATTTTGACAATTATGAAAGTGGATTTGGAGAGGTCATGACTTTATTTAGTAATGATTCCACTACCTTGGAAGAGGTTTCAATTGATTATGATGAGAACAAAGTTGCTACTTGTGATTATTGTGATGATACTTATGCTATAAAAAGTAGTGATGATTATATTTATAGAACTTGTCATGATTATGATTACCCTTTTTCTGAACCTTACTCTTTTAATGTGGAAACAATTTATAGTATTTGAGTTTCTTATGATACTCCCACTATTCCGAATGAGAAGAATCTTGCTTATGTGGAGAGTAGTAAATTTTCTATGCTTGTAGATCATGAAAAGAATGATTTAGGTGCTGGTTATATTGTTGAATTCATTCATGATGCTACTGAAAATTACTATGAGGGAGGAACATATGCTTGTAGGAATTGCAATAATATCAAGTTTCCTCTCTATGTGCTTAAAGTTTTGAAGTTATGCTTGTTTTACCCTCCTATGCTAGTTGATTATGGTTCCCACAAGTTGTTTGCTCACAAAATCCCTATGCATAGGAAATGGGTTAGACTTAAATGTGCTAGTCATATTCTTCATGATGCTCTCTTTATGTTTCAATTCTTATCTTTTATGCGAGCATCATTGAAATCATCATGCCTAGCTAGGGGCGTTAAACGATAGCGCTTGTTGGGAGGCATCCCAATTTTATTTTCGTTCCTGTTTAGTAATAAATAATTCATATAGCCTCTGTTTAGATGTGGTTTTATGTTTTAATTAGTGTTTGTGCCAAGTAGAACCTTTGGGAAGACTTGGGGAAAGTCTTTGCGATCATGCTGTAAAAAACAGAAACTTTAGCGCTCACGAGAATTGCTGCAATTTTTTATTTAAGAGTGCTATTTAGTTAATTATTATCGCAGATGATTAATAGATAAATTACTCACGTCCAGCAATTTATTCAAGAATTTTATGAGTTCCAGAAGTATACGTTTGATACAGATTACTACAGACTGTTCTGTTTTTGACAGATTCTGTTTTCCATGTGTTGTTTGCTTATTTTGATGAATTTATGAGTAGTATCGAAGGGTATGAACCATAGAGAAGTTGGAATGCAGTAGATATTACACCAATATGAATTTATAATGAGTTCACAACATTACCTAGGTGGTGATTTATTTTCTTCTACTAACGGAGCTTACGAGTTTTCTGTTAAGTTTTGTGTTGTGAAGTTTTCAAGTTTTGGGTAAAGATTCAATGGACTATGGAATAAGGAGTGGCAAGAGCCTAATATTGGGGATTCCCAAGGCACCCCAAGGTAATATTCAAGGACAACCAAGAGCCTAAGCTTGGGGATGCCCCGAAAGGCATCCCCTCATTTGTCTTCGTTCATCGGTAACTTTACTTGGAGCTATATTTTTATTCGCCACATGATATGTGTTTTGCTTGGAGCGTCTTGTATGATTTGAGTCTTGGCTTTTTATTTTACCACAATCATCCTTGCTGTACACACCTTTTGAGAGAGACACACATGAACTGGAAGTTATCAGAATACTCTATGTGCTTCACTTATATCTTTTGAGCTATATAGTTTTTGCTCTAGTGCTTCACTTATATCCTTTAGAGCATGGTGGTGGTTTTATTTTATAGAAATAATTGATCTCTCATGCTTCACTTATATTGTTTTGAGATTCCTTTAGAACAACATGGCAATTTTCTTTTAGGCGTAATAAAAACTTTCATATAAAGTGCATTGAATATTATGAGAAGTTTGATACTTGATGATTGTTTTGAGATATGAAGATGGTGATATTAGAGTCATGCTAGTTGAGTAGTTGTGAATTTGAGAAATACTTGTGTTGAAGTTTGTGATTCCCGTAGTGTGCACGTATGGTGAACCGTTATGTGATGAAGTCGGAGCATGATTTATTTATTGATTACCTTACTTATGAGTGGCGGTCGGGGACGAGCGATGGTCTTTTCCTACCAATCTATCCCCCTAGGAGCATGCACGTAGTACTTTGTTTCGATAACTAATAGATTTTTGCAATAAGTATGTCAGTTCTTTATGACTAATGTTGAGTCCATGGATTATACACACTCTCACCCTTCCACCATTGCTAGCCTCTCTTGTGACGCGCAACTTTCGCCGGTACCATACACCCACCATTACCTTCCTTAAAACAGCCACCATACCTACCTATTATGGCATTTCCATAGCCATTCCGAGATATATTGTCATGCAACTTTCCACCATTCCGTTTATGAAACGCTCCATCGTTGTCATATTGCTTTGCATGATCATGTAGTTGACATCGTATTTGTGGCAAAGCCACCGTTCATAATTCTTTCATACATGTCACTCATGAGTCATTGCACATCCCGGTACACCGCCGGAGGCATTCATATAGAGTCATATTTTATTCTATGTATTGAGTTGTAAGTAAATAAAAGTGTGATGATCATCATTATTAGAGCATTGTCCCAGTGAGAAAAGGATGATGGAGACTATGATTCCCCCACAAGTCGGGATGAGACTCCGTACGAAAAATAAATAAAAAAGAGAAAAAAGAGGCCATAAAAAGAGAAAGGCCCAAATAAAAAAATAAAAAATTAAAAAAATGAGAGAAAAAGAGAGAAGGGGCAATGCTACTATCCTTTTACCACACTTGTGCTTGAAAGTAGCACCATGATCTTCATGATAGAGAGTCTCCTATGTTGTCACTTTCATATACTAGTGGGAATCTTTCATTATAGAGCTTGGCTTGTATATTCCAATGATGGGCTTCCTCAAAATGCCCTAGGTCTTCGTGAGCAAGCGAGTTGGATGCACACCCACTAGTTTCTTTTGTTGAGCTTTCATACACTTATAGCTCTAGTGCATCTGTTGCATGGCAATCCCTACTCACTCACATTAATATCTATTGATGGGCATCTCCATAGCCCGTTGATACACCTAGTTGATGTGAGACTATCTTCCTCCTTTTTGTCTTCTCCACAACCACCACTCTATTCCACCTATAGTGCTATATCCATGGCTCATGCTCATGTATTGCGTCAAGATTGAAAACGTTTGAGAACATCAAAAGTATGAAACAATTGCTTGGCTTGTCATCGGGGTTGTGCATGATTTAAATATTTTGTGTGATGAAGATAGCCAGACTATATGATTTTGTAGGGATAGCTTTCTTTGGCCATGTTATTTTGAGAAGACATAATTGCTTGGTTAGTATGCTTGAAGTATTATTATTTTTATGTCAATATTAAACTTTTGTCTTGAATCTTATGTATCTGAATTTTCTTGCCACAATAAAGAGAATTACATGGATAAATATGTTAGGTAGCATTCCACATCAAAAATTCTGTTTTTATCATTTACCTACTCGAGGACGAGCAGGAATTAAGCTTGGGGATGCTGATATGTATCCAACGTATCTATAATTTTGATTGTTCCATGCTATTATATTATCTATTTTGGATGTTTATGGGCTTTATTATGCACTTTTATATTATTTTTGGGACTAACCTATTAACCGGAGGCCCAACCCAAATTGTTGTTTTCTTGCCTATTTCAGTGTTTCGAAGAAAATGAATATCAAATGGAGTCCAAACGGAATGAAACCTTCGGGAAAGTTATTTTTGGAACGGAAGCAATCCAGGAGACTTGGAGTAGACGTCAGGGAAGCTTCGAGGTGGCCACGAGGCAGGGAGGCGCGCCTGCCCCCTGGGCGCGCCCGCCACCCTCATGGGCCCCTCGTGGCTCCCTTGACCGACTTCTTTTGCCTATATATGTCCATATACCCTTAAAACATCGAGGAACAGAATAGATCGGGAGTTCCGCCGCCAGAAGCCTCCGTAGCCACCGAAAACCAATCTAGACCCATTCGGCACCCTGCCGGAGGGGTGAATCCCTCCCCGGTGGCCATCTTCATCATCCCGGCGCTCTCCATGACGAGGAGGGAGTAGTTCACCCTCGGGGCTGAGGGTATGTACCAGTAGCTATGTGTTTGATCTCTCTATCTCTCTCTCTCTCTCGTGTTCTTGAGTTGGCACGATCTTGATGTATCGCGAGCTTTGCTATTATAGTTGGATCTTATGAGGTTTCTCCCCCTCTACTCTCTTGTAATTGATTGAGTTTTCCCTTTGAAGTTATCTTATCGGATTGAGTCTTTAAGGATTTGAGAACACTTGATGTATGTCTTGCACGTGCTTATCTGTGGTGACAATGGGATATCATGTGATCCACTTGATGTATGTTTTGGTGATCAACTTGCGAGTTCCATGACCTCGTGAACTTATGCATAGGGGTTGGCACACGTTTTCGTCTTGACTCTCTGGTAGAAACTTTGGGGCACTCTTTGAAGTTCTTTGTGTTGGTTGAATAGATGAATCTAAGATTGTGTTATGCATATCGTATAATCATACCCAGGGATACTTGAGGTGACATTGGAGTATCTAGGTGACATTAGGGTTTTGGTTGATTTGTGTCTTAAGGTGTTATTCTAGTATGAACTCTATGACAGATTGAACGGAAAGAATAGCTTCGTGTTATTTTACTACAGACTCTTGAATAGATCGATCAGAAAGGATAACTTTGAGGTGGTTTCGTACCCTACCATAATCTCTTCATTCGTTCTCCGCTATTAGTGACTTTGGAGTGACTCTTTGTTGCATGTTGAGGGATAGTTATATGATCCAATTATGTTATTATTGTGGAGAGGACTTGCACTAGTGAAAGTATGAACCCTAGGCCTTGTTTCCTAGCATTGCAATACCGTTTGTGCTCACTTTTATCATTAGTTACCTTGCTGTTTTTATATTTTCAGATTACAAAAACCTATATCTACCATCCATATTGCACTTGTATCACCATCTCTTCGCTGAACTAGTGCACCTATACAATTTACCATTGTATTGGGTGTGTTGGGGACACAAGAGACTCTTTGTTATTTGGTTGCAGGGTTGTTTGAGAGAGACCATCTTCATCCTACGCCCACGGATTGATAAACCTTAGGTCATCCAGTTGAGGGAAATTTGCTATTGTCCTACAAACCTCTGCACTTGGAGGCCCAACAACGTCTACAAGAAGAAGGTTGTGTAGTAGACATCATTCTTCTTTTGCTCGTTGGGAGCTTTCCCGTGTAAATAGTTTTATTTCTTTTCTTGTTCTTTGGGGGTCGAGAGGAGAAGACCATAATGAAAATGTTGAGTGGCTCTCATATGCATTATTGTTGATCTAACAAAGAGCCCATATTACCTTGTCTTCTACCTTGAATTGAACGCTTGCAGATTCCAGCTTAGTCCAATGCACGTGCACTATTATTATTATCCACACTATTCGGTCGTGCAAGTGAAAGGCAATAATGATGATATATGATGAACTGATTGAGATGAGAAAAGCTGGTATGAACTCGATCTCTCTTGTTTTTGTAAATATGATTAGTCCATCGTTCCTGATTCAGCCTACTATGAATGAAACATGTTTGCAATGACAATTAGAGACTATAGTTGCTTATGCCATGCTTAATTTGCTAGGAGTTTATAATGGTTTATCTTGCATGCCAACATGCTATTAAAATGGTTGTGATGTGGTGTGATAGGGTGGTATCCTCCTTTGAACGATTCAAGTGGTTTGACTTGGCACATGTTTACGCATGTAGTTGAAACAAAATCAACATAGCCTCTACGATATTTATGTTCATGGTGAATTATATCCTATTCATGCTTGCATTCAGTGTTGATTAATTTTAATACATGTTCATGACTGTTGTCGCTCTCTAGCTGGTCACTTCCCAGTCTTTTTCTAGCCTTCACTTGTACTAAGCGGGAATACTGCTTGTGCATCCAATTCCATAAACCCCAAATTTATTCCATATGAGTCCACCATACCTTCCTATATACGGTATCTACCTGCCGTTCCAAGTAAATTTGTATGTGCCAAACTCTAATCCTTCAAATAAACATTCTGTTTTGTATTCTCGAATAACTCATGTATCAACTAGGGTTGTCTGTATCCTCCATGCTAGGTGGGTTATTCTCAAGAGGAGTGGACTTCGCTCCTCACTCACGAGAAAATGGCTGGTCACCGGGATGCCTAGTCCCATGCTCAAATCAAATCAAAATAATTGCAAACAAAACTCCCCCAGGATTGTTGTTAGGTGGAGGCACCCGTTGTTTCGGGCAAGCCATGGATTGATGCTTGTTGGTGGTGGGGGAGTATAAACTTTACCATTCTGCTTCGGAAGCGCCTATAATGTGTGTAGCATGGAAGATATCAATATCTCTTGGTTGTTATGTTGACAATGAAAGTATACCACTCAAAATATTATTAATCTCTATTTCAAAATCGAGCTCCGGCACCTCTACAAATCCCTGCTTCCCTCTGCGAAGGGCTTATCCATTTACTTTTATATTGAGTCATCATCCTCTTATTAAA
Source organism: Triticum aestivum (assembly GCF_018294505.1). Classification (NCBI taxonomy): domain Eukaryota; kingdom Viridiplantae; phylum Streptophyta; class Magnoliopsida; order Poales; family Poaceae; genus Triticum; species Triticum aestivum. Next base: position 363,882,366 of record NC_057806.1, on the reverse strand, counting down.
AGGCACCAGTTGGAGAGCACCATTGTCATTTGCATGTATTATCGTTAGTTTACATTGAGTATGACTTGACTGGATCTCTTTTACCATTAATTACAATGTCTAGTCAGTCCTTGATCTTTAAAGGTGCTCTGCATTTATGTTTCGCGGTCTCAGAAAGGGCTAGCGAGATACCATGTTATGACATATTATGATTGTTTTGAGAAAGTGTTGTCATCCAAGATTTAGTACTATTGCTCGCTAGTTGATTATGCCATTGATATGAGTAAACATGAGACCTAAATGTTATCGTGAATATGGTTAGTTCATAATCTTTAATGGAAACTTGAATGCCGGCTTTACATATTTACAACAAGAGCAAACAGAGTTTGTAAAAGTTTTTCTTTATCACTTTCAGTTTATCAACTGAATTGCTTGAGGACAAGCAACGGTTTAAGCTTGGGGGAGTTGATACGTCTCCGTCGTATCTACTTTCCAAACACATTTGCCCTTGTTTTGGACTCTAACTTGCATGATTTGAATGGAACTAACCTGGACTGACACTGTTTTCAGCAGAATTGCCATGGTGTTATTTTTGTGCAGAAATAAAAGTTCTCGGAATGACCCGAAAATCAACTGAGAATTATTTTGGAATATATAAAAAATATTGGAAGAAGAATCCATGTCAGGGGGCCCACACCCTGTCCACGAGGGTGGGGGGCGCGCCTACCCCCCTGGGCGCGCCCCCTGTCTCGTGGGCCCCCTGATGCTCCACCGACGTCCATGTTGACTCCATATATTCGTGTTCGGGGAGAAAAAAAATAGGAGAGAAGGATTCATCATGTTTTACGATACGGAGCCACCGCCAAGCCCTAATCTCTCTTGGGAGGGCTGATCTGGAGTCTGTTCGGGGCTCTGGAGAGGGGAATCCGTCGCCATCGTCATCATCAACCTTCCTCCATCACCAATTTCATGATGCTCACTGCCGTGCGTGAGTAATTCCATCGTAGGCTTGCTGGACGGTGATGGGTTGGATGAGATTCATCATGTAATCGAGTTAGTTTTGTTAGGGTTTGATCCCTAGTATCCACTATGTTCTGAGATTGATGTTGCTATGATTTTGCTATGCTTAATGCTTGTCACTAGGGCCCGAGTGCCGTGATTTCAGATCTGAACCTATTATGTTTTCATGAATATATGTGAGTTCTTGATCCTATCTTGCAAGTCTATAGTCACCTATTATGTGTTATGATCCATTAACCCCGAAGTGACAATAATCGGGATACTTGCTGGTGATGATCGTAGTTTGAGGAGTTCATGTATTCACTATGTGGTAATGCTTTGGTCCGGTACACTATTAAAAGGAGGCCTTAATATCCCTTAGTTTCCAATAGGACCCTGCTGCCACAGGACGGTAGGACAAAAGATGTCATGCAAGTTCTTTTCCATAAGCACGTATGACTATATTCGGAATACATGCCTACATTACATTGATGAACTGGAGCTAGTTCTGTGTCACCCTATGTTATAACTGTTGCATGATTGATCGCATCCAACATAATTATCGATCATTGATCCATTGCCTACGAGCTTTTCATATATTGTTCTTCACTTATTTACTTTCCCGTTGCTACTGTTACAATCACTATAAAACCAAAAATATTACTTTTGCTAACGTTACCACCACTATCATATTACTTTGCTACTAAACACTTTGCTGCAGATATTAAGTTTCCAGGTGTGGTTGAATTGACAACTCAGCTGCTAATACTTGAGAATATTCTTTGGCTCTCCTTGTGTCGAATCAATAAATTTGGGTTGAATACTCTACCCTCGAAAACTGTTGCGATCCCCTATACTTGTGGGTTATCACTCCTCTTCATTGTCCTCTGTTCTCCTTCTCGTCTTCTCCTTCCTCACGACGCACCAGCCCTCGCGAGCTCCACCACCGTTGACCTCCGCCTTCTTCATCATCTCCGACCGCTGCGTTGCCCTGAGCGATCCAGAAACACCTGACACTCCTCCGCTATCAGCTAGCATCAGTAAGTCTCCCCCTTTCCTTTCATGGATCTGTTTTCTTTTTTAGGGTTTAGGTGTTCGTCGGCGTTCATTACTGCTCTTCCTTCTTCTTGTTAGATCGCGTAGCTTTGATCTGAAAACAATGTAGATCATGTGCGGTAGTAGTTTAGCACCCGCTTTTGATATTAGAACATATCTTCTTTGCGATAGATCTCTTCTAGGGCATCTCCACTTTTCTACTGCTGCCTTTGTAGGTTTTAGAATTTATTTCCCTTTTCTGAACAACGGTAGATCTGAATTTATAGCTTCAACCTGTGGAACCTGTTTTTCCTAACACTTAGCAAATTTTGCTCTTTGTAGATCTTGAATATCTTAGTCATGGCAGCTTATTCAGCCGACTCATCGTTACTTCATATATCATTAGCCCTTACTTAAGCCGCCATTCTGAATATGCACTGCAATTGTTAACTTGTAGTCTCACCAACTAATTTGAGCCGCAGAATTATTTCCTTCCTTTAGGTTGTCCTTTCACCATGCCGCCAAAGACAGTTACTACCTGTAACTGGGTTCCCTCCATTTTCACTGAGAGCACTTTAAAGGACATTGTCACCGTTGGATATTTGCCAAAGAAAAGTGCCATGCATTACCGTGCTCCTAACCCGAGCGAAGAGAGACCTCAGCCAAAGGATGGTGAAGTTATTGTATTCATTGATCATATGAACCGGGGCTTCTCGCCGCCCGGCTCTAAGTTCTTTAGGGATGTCCTGCACTTATTCAAACTCTATCCGCAAGACATTGGACCCAACTCCATATCAAACATCTGAAACTTTCAAGTTTTCTGTGAGGTATACCTTCAAGAAGAGCCTAGTGTTGAGCTTTTCAGGGAATACTTCTACCTGAACCGACAAAATGAGTTCACAAACGGGCCAAACTTGGAACTTGGTGGAATTTCAATTCAACACAGAAGAGATGCCATTTTCCCTCAAGCATCTCTGCTGAGTCACCCCAAGGACTGGAACCAAACATGGTTCTACTGCAAAGATATCTCGCCATCTGATGAAAATCCATTGCCGGGTTATCGTGCTGAACATCTCATTCAAGTTATCAACTCCCTGATAAACTTACCGCCGCCGAACGCAAGAAACTCATTCCTACAATCAGAAAAGTCCAAGCCTTGCTAGGAAACGGTTTAACCGGAGTCGATTTAATCCGCTGCTGGGTCGCATGGCGGATCATACCCTTAAGCCGCCAAACCGGCTTAATGTGCACTTATACTGGAGGAACAGACAACCCCTTACGCCATAGCTCTCTGCGTCTGACTGAAGAGGGCATCATTGAAATGGCAACAACGCTTGTAAATAGCAAAGTTGAAGACCGCAGCAAAGTGGGTTTGAATCCTTTCTACAAGCTTAACCCGCCGCCAGATGTAAGTCTCTTGATTTCTTTTACCTTACTTCATCACCCACACATTGCATGAACTCAAATATGTTATTCTTCCACAGGCTAAATCTGACTTTTGGAAAGCAAAATATGACCATGAGGCTGCCAAAAAGGCTAGGGCTGCCGCGAAAGTCGCCAAAAAGACCACCAGGAGATCTAGGAAGAAACCAAGTGCCTCTGATCTGCTTAAGCTAGACGAAACCTCTGAGTCGGAGGTAGCCCTTGACTCTCTTGGCTTGTTTTTCAACCACCTTATTGACACTGATTATTGTCAGGATGACACGAGAGCCAGCCAAGCGGTTGAATGTAGCGACCCGACCTCAAATGGCCAAGCCTCTATGGATCCGTGCCATCCCTGGATCGGTATGATGGCACACGCAGTACATCAATGTATATATCAAAGTGCAATCACATGTATAAATAACGTAAAGCTGATATATACATCATAAGTCTCAGCGGAAACAAACATAAGGGTGTGGAGTCCATCAACACCAACGGTAAGTTGAGTGTAGACCGTAACCCTAGAATGTAACTCTTACTCGTCGTAAAATTCCTGCAACATAAGATGTTGCAGCCCTATAGGTCAGTACATTGAATGTACTGGCAAGTCACATCATAAGAATAATGAACCTATTTGTACATGCAATTTGGCTAGTGGAAAGCTCTAAATTTAGTTTTTGCATAAAGCTAGTTTTTCCCTAGAATAAAAGATATTATTCTACCACTACTGTATAGCATAGGATGAGTTGGTAAACCCAACTTAATCCATTCCCAAAGTTTCAATTAAAACCCAACTGTTTAATTAAGAGTGATGAGATCTCCCAGCATTTCCACTACTAGATGCTCAAGTTATTTTTAACACTCTGCAGAGGTTTGCGCACTTTTCCCCACAAGACTCGATCACCTCCCTTGAAGTTCTCGCACTGCCTCGCATTTGAGAACAGGATGACCGAGACATAGTCTTTCGAAAATGTTCCCCCTTAACCCACGGACAGGCCGGTACACCTACATCATTCTACATCTTCTAGCCCATCCCGGAAGGGGTCACACTATCTACTCAACTAAGCCAGAGCCCATATTGGCTTGTGGCTGCACACGGAAGCTCCTAGACATGAGAATACGATTGATCTCTTTGAGCCTGGGCGCCGACCACTAGTGGTGCACCACCATGGATTAACCATGCATGCTCCCACTGTACTTCGCCACCATTCAAACCAAATACCGCCCAGGTAGTTCATTTACAAGTCTTGGTCCTGATTACTAGTTTGTCACTCATGTCTCACCATGAACACTTCCCAATTCCATGTCTACACTTGGCGAGGCAAAAATAAACTTACACGTTGGTGACAAGGATGTATAGGTCAGACCTACCTCAAATGAACTACTAGGTAATGGCATAGCCATCTGGCAACAATAAATCCTACCATGCAATCCTACCTCAAAGGACTAAGTGCATAAAAAAACATAGGTAAATGGAAGAATGGTCAAATGTGAACTTGCCTGGTAATAGTTGATGAAGATTATATCGCTCTCAGAATTTTACTTAATAGAGCTATTCGTCACTCTCCGATGAAAATCTATAAGGTCAAACATTGCATTCACATAAGCAATCATTTCGGAGAACCAAATAACATGCAACATGAAAAGACTCGGAAAATCCAAATGAACACACACCACACTTAACTATCAAAAGAAAATACTAAGTGCAAAACAACATAGGGCATGTGTGCCAAAAATTGTGACGTGGACCACAGTGCATACTAGGCATACGAGTAAAACTACTATAGACAGATCCTAATGTGTGAAAAATATTGTGAGATACGTCCAAGTGATAGGGTTTGGTAACGGTGACACGGTGCAAAGAGAATCATGTCAATCGGAGCCATTGTTTAGGAGATATGGCCAATTGAAGTTTGAATTCAAATCTGAATAAAGTTCAAATTTGAATTTGGCCAAAAGTTTTCAAAGTTGGTTTTCTAGATAAAGCTATTCAAGACAAACATTTTGCCACTGGTTTCGTCGAATTTGGAGTTACGGTTAAAAAGACACAACCATTTGAAGTTTAGGGGCTAAACTAAAATTTACAGGGACCTGACTGTGAAAGTTTTATTCGCGACCAGGTCCCTGGCCACGTGGCGGCTTCTGGGTGGCTGAGCAGTGTTCGCGGCTTAGGCTAAACGGCGAACAGCCACTAAATAGGCAAAACAGCGGCAGCGGCTTAATACCACAAAACTGAGGTCGGTTTAACTAAACCGCATGGTTTATTTAAAAAACCGTTGTTAACCGATTTAACACAAAAAAAGGACCGGGCGAACGGCTTCTTACCGTCGACGACGACGATAGGGGACGGCGCCACGGGCGTCGGGCGGCGGACGGGGCGGCGGCTCCGGCAGTCCTTAGCGGCGGGGAGGGAGGCGGCGGGGTCCGGCGTGGTGTGGGCGACCGAATGGTGGTGACGGCGGGCGTCGGCGTGCACCGGACGGGGCGGAGGGAGGCGATGTAGCTCCGGTGAGCTGCATGAACTCCGGCGGCTCGGAGTCATCGGTTTGGCTGCTTCAGCGCGACCTAGGGGAAACCAATATGTCAAAACGATGCGCACAGGCTTGAGGATTAGGTGACGAAGAAAAGAGCGGATCGGGTGCACCACGGGTGACGTAATCATCGACGGAGGGTTTCGGCTCCGGCGAGATCCAACTGACGAAGGCGGTGGCTGTGAGGAGCGAGGGACGATGCGAAATGGCAGAATGGAGAGAGGGGGCTCCAAGGCTTATATAGGCTCAGAGAGGGGTGCTTGGGGCTGCGGGATAAGCTCTATCCCTAGAGCTTCGGCCGACGGGTGCGTGCGCATGCTCATCTAGCGGGAGGAGCGGGAGGTTGGGGGTGACTCGGGTGGGGCCCTCCTGCAGCGGGCGCTGCGTGTGAGCGAGAGGGAGAGGCGGGGAGCGAAGGTGCTCGGGCGCTGGCCCTGGGCCGAATTGGCCAGCGGCTAGCAGCTGGCTGGGCCGCGGGGTGCTCCTGGGCCGAGTTGGCCACGGTCCAAGTGGTGTGTGTGTGTGTGTGTGTTGTTGTTGTTGTTGTTGTTTTAAACACAAAGGAAACTGTAGCAGAATAAAATAAAATAAAATTAACATAGGCATATTATATACCAAAATGCTCAGAAAAATACCAAGAATAAGATGAACTATTTTCCAAGTTCAAATAAATTATAAAGAAAATCATAAAAGTCAAATAGTGCTACTGTTGCATTTAAAATCAACAAAAATCATTTTTAAAATAGCAAAACGATTTCAAATTTATTTTCTCCTAATTTTCTATTGAGGGGAATCATTTTACCCTTATTTCCATTTATTTACTTTTAGGAGAAAAATAATTTGAATTTAAAACTAGATAACTTCCAAGAGGATTTTGAATTTGAAATTTCAAACAACTTCCAAAGGAAAATGAGTTCCAAGTAACTTCAAAGTGACTTCCAAATTATTTATTTGAAACTCCCAACTCTCTTTCTTCAATTTTGAAGAAGTCATTTTATCTTCCCTCATGAACTCATTGAGTTGCTTAAAGTTTCTAAGTTTGAAATATTTCAAATGGAATTCAAATCATTTTCAAACCCCTTTTCATTTCTTTAAATGGAAGAAGTCATATTATCTTCACTCTAGGATCTTGTGATGAAATGAATTTGAATTCTTCGAGATCAAAATGCAAGATGAAAGTTTTGGGAAAGTCCTTTTATTCCCTCTCATTCAAGTTTCAAAAAGTTTAAATTTCCACTCAGTTTCACACAATCAGTCACACAAAAATCAAACAAACAATCACAATTATTTATTTAATATAACATTCCAAAATTTAGAATTTTAGGATGTTACAAACTACCACCCTTAAAATGAATCTCGTCCTCGAGATTCGGAGAGGCTAGAAAGAAGGTTAGGTTTGGGGGGAGGGTCTCCTTGAAAATCCATTCATCAACACATGGTATGGGGTGCTACCACCCTTAGAATCATGGTTACGGTTCCGACAAACTCATGTACTCCGTCCTTTGCATCGACGGTGCCGGTCTTCTCATATTCTCCGAGATACCTCCTTCACTTTTGCTCTTCCGGTAAGGGCATGGCCTTTTCCTCAAAATCAGGAGTCCTTGCATCAAAATAAGATCCTTCTGAGACTTGACAGGTCTGGCGCCAATGCTAAACAACTATCAAAAACCTCATGGTGGTCGACAATTTTTGGTTTCTCCTGCAGGAAATGGGTCTGGGTTGAACCTCACCGCATAACCTACGATTGGCAATAGGGCCTATACAGGGTTTCCATCGTCCTGCCATTCTATGGCCTTTGGTTTGTCGTGTCGACACTCTTCTAGGGTTTTAAGGCTCTCTGATTTTCTATCAACATATGATAGCCCATGATAGAAGTCTCCGGTATGGGGGCCAATCCATCCCGTACTTGAATCATTACCACATACGCAGATAGTGAATCACGTATTCTAACACTTGGGCATCCTCACAAGCATTGCAGAACTTCTCTTCTCCACGAACTGGGTTCGGGTAAATCCATTTGTTCTGCAAGCCAAACAAAATCTCTATCGCTTCTTCACAACTCTCGGGTTTACGTAACCTCCTATGGAACGTCTGCTGATGAAATCGTAGCTTCCTTCAGAATTCTTTTCTTCAACAAGATTGTGCTTGTTTCCTTATCAAATCCTGGGTCCTGTGGGTTATGGCCCACTTCAACACTTGTATATCTTTAACTCATCCTTGGAGTTACTATTGTTCCATATTCCAACATTTTATCTCCTTTAAATCCAATAGCACTTCATTCCTTCATATTCTTGGGGTAAGCATCATAACTAAAACAAAACTCCAACTCATTTGTCCAAACTCCAACTTTATATGGAACAACATTTTCCTTTCCATCGGTCAATTGTTCACACAGACAAGTATAGCCAAAAAAATGCACTGGTTCATACATAATTCATATTCTCTTCATATCAAATCCTTTATTACATCCTTAACCACTACTCAAAACTCAAATTTCAAAAGTACTCTATTACAAAAGCTGCCACCCACATAGTTTGGTATGGTCAAGCATTACTTCCATCTTTATTCATTTGTCCTACTTGAAGATGTTTTAGTCCCACCGGAATTGTGCGATGTGATCCTTGAAATCATCGACCTTTTGCTTCATCATGGTGGCCATGAGCTTCATCTCCATCATTTCTGCATGCTCCTCCCTCAAGTATTCATGAGTGTGACAGAGTATTGCTTCTAGTATTTCTCTAATCTGACGTATGGCTTCCATAGCAACTTCACGAACAGAATCAAAGAATGTTGCTCGTGGTACTCGAGAAATGAAAAAGTATTGTCCCATAGTCTTTGGGCAAACTCCCTTCACGTGGTGGAGGTCTACCTCCACGTACCAAAGTTCAACTCCATTCTCCATGAAAGGATAACCCTTGTAGACTGCATCTCCTTCAAGATGAATATGCTTCATCATGTCCTTCAGGATTTTTGGGAAATCCTGATCACCGGTCAGGGTCATGATCATTTCTGGGCCCTTCAGAAAAGACTTTTAAAAGGTTGTCATCTGCAGGCATAAGATAGAAGGGGTACTCAGGATACTGTATGTATTTCCTTTGGTGAAATGTGGTTATTTTTCTAGGAAAGGTTTGGGGTCAGCTTGTCCATGGGTTCAAGGTTTTAGTCTGGGTGAGATAGCGAGAGAGGTACTCACAATCAACAAACAACTCATGACACCTCATATGAGATTCCAACCACATCAACTTTTATTGCTTCACGAACCATTACAATTTCCATTTCATAACTCAACTCAACATCCCCAAAAATAAAAGTTTTTTCCACATTTATTACATGCTTTATTCCAATATCAAGATCTCAACTACTCTGCTCAAGCTCTCCTCGGGTCTGAACATTCTCCGGCAAAATGTCCTACTCCTTTGCAGCATAAACGAATGACTTCAGACAAATCCAGGGGCTTCCTGGTGGTTATCTTGGCTCCTTGGGTTTTTGGCTTCCTTGTTGGGCATTTGCTAGCGTAATGACCTAAATCCTTGCACCTGTAACAAGTGATTTGACTCAGGTCCTTTTCTGCAGAAATTGGGTTATTCTGGGGATACATGCTCTTTCTCTTCCTCGACTTCTTCATTCCGATCAATTCCTCTATCTCTTGTCGATCAAACTCCACTTCGTCCGTCGGGAAGTTTCCCAGATACTCTTGGCTTTCCTTCGTGCAATACTGTGAAAAATGTCCTTCTTCTCCACATGAATAGCAAGCATTGGAGTAAAATTTGTTTAGGCTTTCTCCATCAGGGTCGTTAACATCTTCCTTCATCACAGGTTCTTTTAAACTTTCCCCGAGGGCTTCTTTCACTGCTTCCTTCTGCTGCTTGGTAATTTCTTGTACCTTGGGATAAATATGACATTGGGCAGGGTAGTGTGTAGTTCCTTCACACAAGAAACAAGTAACCTTCATGGTTGGACATTCTTCAGCTTGGTGATTTCCTTCACAATGAGGGCATCCATCCTTGTGTTCTTCATGGGTATGTCCTATCTCACAACAAATCTTGCATGCACAAGGTTTCTTCATTTTATTGCCATAGGGCTTCTGAATAAGACGAGGCCTCAGTAGAGTCATCTTGAATTCTTCCCAAGTTTTTGCTCCGTTACATCGTTGTATGGCCTGATGCATTTTCCACCAGGTTGCAGCACTTTTTGTAAAGTACTGAAGAGCATATTGAACCTCATACTTCCTTGCAAGCAAATTTCTCTTGAAGTGATTCTCCATGCTTTGAATCCATAGCTCTGCCTCCAACTGAGTGATCGGTTCAGAGAATGCAAGTCCATCTTCATTCATCATCTATTGGGTCCAAGGGTTTCGGGATGAGATACGAGAGAGGGATAGAGTGATACACACAATACACACAATATAGTTTTGAGAATAAGTTTTATTTGTTGCTGTCAGAAAACACACACAAAATATGACAGCTCACAAATCACCGCATCTAACGTGAGTATACAACAATGGTTTGGTCTTCTAAAGGTCATATAAATCTTGGAATTCATCGGTGTCTTCAAATTCTTCAATTCTTTAGAGGCTTCGTCTGTTGTAGCTTCAATTCTTCTAGTGTATGGTGAAGTCTGATACCTTGTCCTTCTCAGAGTGGTCTCATCAGTTGATCCTCTGTGTGGTCCAAGGGAAAAGTGGTATTGGCTGACTATTTGAGGTAAAAGAAAAGATTTTATAAAGCTCGGAAAAGAAGAGAGGTAAAAGATCTTTTTGAAAATAAAGTTTTAGATAAATCCATTCCTAAGGGCTTTCTAGTTTCTATGGTTACGTCCTACAGTCAACATGTGCTCTGATACCATCTCTGTAGCGACTCGTCCTCAAACGGTCAAGCCTCTGTGTATCTGTGCCATCCCTGGATCAGTATGCTGACACACACAGTACATCAGTGTATATATCAAAGTGAAATCACATGTATAAATAACATAAAACTGATATATATCTCATAAGTCTCAGCGGAAACAAACATAAGGGTGTGGAGTCCATGAACGCCAACAGCAAGTTGAGTGTAGACCGTAACCCTACAACGTAACTCTTACTCGTCGTAGAAATTCCTGCAACATAAGACGTTGCAGCCCTGTAGGTCAGTACATTGAATGTACTGGCAAGTCACATCATAAGAATAATGAACCTATTTGTACATGCAATTTGGCTAGTGGAAAGCTCTAAGTTTAGTTTTTGCATAAAGCTAGTTTTTCCCTAGAATAAAAGATATTATTCTACCACTACTGTATAGCATAGGATGAGTTGGTAAACCCAACTTAATCCATTCCCAAAGTTTCAATTAAAACCCAACTGTTTAATTAAGAGTGATGAGATCTCCCAGCATTTCCACTACTAGACGCTCAAGTTGTCCGTAACCGGGGACACGACTAATCGATTAGGTTTTAACACTCTGCAGAGGTTTACCCACTTTTCCCCATAAGACTCGATCGCCTCCCTTGAAGTTCTCGCACTGCCTGGCGTTTGAGAACAGGATGACCGAGACATAGTCTTTCGAAAATGTTCCCCCTTAACCCACGGACAGGCAGGTACACCTAAATCATTCTACATCTGCTAGACCATCCCGGAAGGGGTCACACTATCTACTCAACTAAGCCAGAGTCCATATTGGCTTGTGGCTGCACACGGAAGCTTCTAGACATGAGAATACGATTGATCTCTTTGAGCCTGGGTGGCCGACCAATAGTGGTGCACCACCATGGATTAACCATGCATGCTCCCACTGTACTTCGCCACCATTCAAACAAAATACCACCCAAGTAGTTCATTTACAAGTCTTGGTCCTGATTACTACTTTGTCACTCATGTCTCACCATGAACACTTCCCAATTCCACGTCTACACTTGGCGAGGCAAAAATAAACTTACACGTTGGTGACAAGGATGTATAGGTCAGACCTACCTCAAATGAACTACTAGGTAATGGCATAGCCATCTGGCAACAATAAATCCTACCATGCAATCCTACCTCAAAGGACTAAGTGCATAACAAAAACATAGGTAAATGGAAGAATGGTCAAATGTGAACTTGCCTGGTAATAGTTGATGAAGATTATATCGCTCTCAGAATTTTACTTAATAGAGCTTTTCGTCACTCTCCAATGAAAATCTATAAGGTCAAACATTGCATTCACATAAGCAATCATTTCGGAGAACCAAATAACATGCAACATGAAAAGACTCGAAAAATCCAAATGAACACACACCACACTTAACTATCAAAAGAAAATACTAAGTGCAAAACAACATAGGGCATGTGTGCCAAAAATTGTGACGTGGACCACAGTGCATACTAGGCATACGAGTAAAACTACTATAGACAGATCCTAATGTGTGAAAAATATTGTGAGATAAGTCCAAGTGATAGGGTTTGGTAACGGTGACACGGTGCAAAAAGAATCACGTCAATCGGAGCTATGCTTTAGGAGATATGGCCAATTGAAGTTTGAATTCAAATCTGAATAAAATTCAAATTTGAATTTGGCCAAAAGTTTTTAAAGTTGGTTTTCAAGATAAAGCTATTCGAGACAAACATTTTGCCGCTAGTTACGTCGAATTTGGAGTTACGGTTAAAAAGATACAACAATTTGAAGTTTAGGGGCTAAACTGAAATTTACAGGGACCTGACTGTGAAAGTTTTATTCGCGACCAGGTCCCTGGCCACGTGGCGGCTTCTGGGTGGCTGAGCAGTGTTCGCGGCTTAGGCTAAACGGCGAACGGCCACTAAATAGGCAAAACAGCGGCAGTGGCTTAATACAACAAAACCGAGGTCGGTTTAACTAAACCGCATGGTTTATTTAAAAAACCGTTGTTAACCGATTTAACACAAAAAAAACGGACCGGGCGAACGGCTTCTTACCATCAACGACGACGACAGGGGACGGCACTGTGGGCGTCGGGCGGCGGGCGGCGGACGGGGCGGCGGCTCCGGCAGTCCTTAGCGGCGGGGAGGGAGGCGGCGGGGTCCGGCGTGGTGTGGGCGACCGGATGGCGGTGACGGCGGGGGTCGGCGTGCACCGGACGGGGCGGAGGAAGGCGATGTAGCTCCGGTGAGCTGTGTGAACTCCGGCAGCTCGGGGTCATCGGTTTGGCTGCTTCGGCGCGACCTAGGGGAAACCAATATGTCAAAACGATGCGCACAGGCTTGAGGATTAGGTGACGAAGAAAAGAGCGGCTCGGGTGCACCACGGGTGACGTAATCATCGACGGAGGGTTTCGGCTCTGGCGAGATCCAACTGACGAAGGCGGTGGCTGTGAGGAGCGAGGGACGATGCGAAGTGGCAGAATGGAGAGAGGGGGCTCCGAGGCTTATATAGGCTCAGAGAGGGGTGCTTGGGGCTGCGGGATAAGCTCTATCCCTAGAGCTTCGGCCGACGAGTGCGTGCGCGTGCTCATCCAGCGGGAGGAGCGGGAGGTTGGGGGTGACTCGGGTGGGGCCCTCCTGCAGCGGGCGCTGCGTGTGAGCGAGAGGGAGAGGCGGGGAGCGAAGGTGCTCGGGTGCTGGCCCTGGGCCGAATTGGCCAGCAGCTAGCAGCTGGCTGGGCCGCGGGGTGCTCCTGGGCCGAGCTGGCCACGGTCCAGGTGGTGTGTATGTGTTGTTGTTGTTGTTGTTGTTGTTTTAAACATAAAGGAAACTGTAGCAGAATAAAATAAAATAAAATAAAATTAACATAGGCATATTATATACCAAAATGCTCAGAAAAATACCAAGAATAAGATGAACTATTTTCCAAGTTCAAATAAATTATAAAGAAAATCATAAAAGTCAAATAGTGCTACTGTTGCATTTAAAATCAACAAAAATCATTTTTAAAATAGCAAAACGATTTCAAATTTATTTTCTCCTAATTTTCTATTGAAGGGAATCATTTTACCCTTATTTCCATTTGTTTACTTTTAGGAGAAAAATAATTTGAATTTAAAACTAGATAACTTCCAAGAGGATTTTGAATTTGAAATTTCAAACAACTTCCAAAGGAAAATGAGTTCCAAGTAACTTCAAAGTGACTTCCAAATTATTTATTTGAAACTCCCAACTCTCTTTCTTCAATTTTGAAGAAGTCATTTTATCTTCCCTCATGAACTCATTGAGTTGCTTAAAGTTTCTAAGTTTGAAATATTTCAAATGGAATTCAAATCATTTTCAAACCCCTTTTCATTTCTTTAAATGGAAGAAGTCATATTATCTTCACTCTAGGATCTTGTGATGAAATGAATTTGAATTCTTCGAGATCAAAATGCAAGATGAAAGTTTTGGGAAAGTCCTTTTATTCCCTCTCATTCAAGTTTCAAAAAGTTTCAATTTCCACTCAGTTTCACACAATCAGTCACACAAAAATCAAACAAACAATCACAATTATTTATTTAATATAACATTCCAAAATTTAGAATTTTGGGATGTTACATTAAAGAAGAGGTAACTATAATTTCCTCCGACTCAGAACCTTTACCAAGGCAGAAACCTCGGCGAGTAACCCGGAAAGTAAGGTTTTCACACCCCTTGGCTTATTTAGACCCTCACTTTCTTTTGAAACGACAGCAACACAAGAGCCACCGCCAGACCCGAACCAGTGGAGGTGAAGATTTATCCTCCGGCTTACCAAACACTCCTTGAAAACGTTAAAATGAGGTTCTTTTTGACCTTAACTCTTTTATTTACTAGCATGTTTTTGTTTTCATTAACCACTCAATTCATTTGACTTAATTTTGCAGGAGATTTCCCGCTCTTCCTCTGGTGATTCATCGCAGACTAAACTGCCGGCTTTCAAGACTGCCCCTGGGTAAGAATAATTATCTTTTTTCTATACCTTTATATCTTCATCATTATGATGACTTGTCCAAATTCTTTTTAGCGGTCAAGCAAAGCCCAACAAGAAAGAGAAGGTGACAAAACCGGCCGAAGATTCTAAAGCCGCTGAACCGGACCAGCCAACCTTTGCACCAGAAAACTCTGAACAAGCAGAAGATCCTGCTCCTAATGCTCAACCTGAGATCCTGAGTTGTTTGTTGATGAAACCAATATTGACCCATCAACTACTAAACCGTCAAGCTCAGCTAACCCGCCAGAGACTCATGATGATGATGTTTTAATCACTAGCACCGGATTTACTGAGCTGGGGAATCCAACTGTACTAGCGAGACATTCTGCCAAACAAGAAGTCATGGAAAGACGGAAAGTGAGGTTCGATGTCTCCCACTATGGTCAATTGAGTAATAGTGAAATATTATCTGGTTATCTCAGTCAAGTACACTCCAGATGTGACTTGGAAATTGAGATGGTCAAACAGATGCACCAGAAGTATGAGGTACGTGCTCCGGCTTATATAAGTTATATATCCTGCCAGCCCCCAAGTCTTCTAATTATGATAAGATTGAATAATCTGTAGACTTAAAAAACTTACAATCTTCTGTCCTAGACTCCCTCCAAGTCTGGTTTAAAACTAAACCGTATGCTGATAGTAGTAGCATAATTTTGCATTTGTAGTCCCCAAGGTCCGGTTGAATCAGTAAGAATGAGCTGGTCCTATTGATCACTGTAAAAGAACAGAACTGAACTGTATAGCCCCCATGAGTCGGCTGAGACTGTTGACAGCTCACCCGACTCATCTTTAGGAAGAGACAAGCAATATGCATTAGCCCCCAAGTGCCAAGTGTTGTTGCTTGCAAAATGCTTGGGATTTAACTGTTGTAATCCGCCTTGAAATATGTTTGATAAGTCTGTGCTGCCTGCAGGCTGCTACCACTAAATTGGAAACTCAACTAAACGAGGCCAAGGCCCGACTGGCGGCTCAGGAAACTGAGACCCAGAAGACTGAATCAAAATTCTAGTTTAGTGTGTCTGAATCAGAAAAATTGAAGACCAGCTTTACTACGGATAAAGAGGCTTGGGCTAAGGAAAAGACTGCCCCGATACAGCGTGCTGAGAAAGCAGAGGCGGCTCTTGAGGAAGTTACCACTGAACTCACCGGTTTAAAACACCGTGTGTCTCAGATGGTTTCTGCTATCTTCGTTAAGCCACCTTGCTATTTATCCAAAGTGAGTATTTGTCATCATAATGTAAGCCGCCATTTGACCAATTTTTAACTTACTCAGGTCCCAGGAGCAGCAAACTTAGCCAAGACACACTGGTGAAGCTCAAGGCAGTCTATACTCTTGTTGAGCAACTATACACCGGAGCTCAGCAGACTCTCGCTACTATCTCCCCAACGAATCAAGGGCCAAACCTGTTAAGTGATGTTTTGAAGAAACTGTCCATCTTGCCCACCAGGTTTCAAGAAATCAAACGGTCTTGTGCTAGAGCCGGAGCTGTAACAGCCTTGAGCCGTCCCAAAGCATGGGTACCAGAACTAGACCCGGCAGATGTAGCTAGTGGGTATCCTAGTTTGAAGGAAGATGGAACCTCTTTTGATCAGCAAGACTTTGCCGCCTGTGTCAAAGAAATTCGTCCTCATGCAACAGTCATCGCTAAAGAGACCAATCTTTTCAAGTACCATCCGACTTATGATAAAGACGCCTGCATATAAAGTGATGGACTTAATTCCGCCGATTCGTAAGCACACTTTTGCCCCTGATATTGACCCGTCCAATCTGATTGACGATGAGGCTGAATTCTTCGCCTTGCGTGGCTTTGACTGGTCCAAACCAAACTTCCAGACGGTGGAGGAGGAATGAGAACCGGCTGGGGATGAACCAGAGGCCTCCCGCCAGCAAGATCAAGAAGAGTGAACCGCCAGGCGGTTGAAAATATGTTAAGTCTTAATAAAACACTTGTCCTTATGTTAGCTCATGGAGCTATGTAATCGAATAGTTAAATTTGAATTGGCCATGCCATCGTGCACATTTTTCTGTCTTCCGTAACACTGATTATCCACCAGTTTAAAGAACCACTATTTGTATGATAATCTTTGACTTATGCAGATGTGAATTATTATGATCCTACACACAAAGAAAAACACAAGGGCCATGGTGGTTTACCACCGGGCGGGTCATGATACCCAATGAAAGCCGTTGGGGACAAATAGTTCATAACCATGGCCAGTCTGATAACTGTTAAGAAAACAACATACCTATGGTATTGGATCACACTGTTGGTTTACCAAAGTAGTGTAATAAGAGTGATGACCCAAAATTTGAGCACTGGTAATTATCAGAGATTGCCGACTTATAAACAAACCCAGATCAGGTTAATAAACACCGGATATTATCTTATCTCATACTGGTGACTTATAGTCAAAAACCCAGGCCGGGTTAATAAACACCGGATAGTATCGCATCTCATACTGGCGACTTATAGTCAAAAGCCAGGCTGGGTTAATAAGCACCGGTGAATTATAATCATAAAGCCTTATAAGCCTCATAAAATAAACCTCAAAAAAGGAAAAAATTGTCGAATAAAAACAAACGAAAAAATGAGGCTTTTCATGGGCTGCCAGGCTGAAAATTGAGTGCTTTCACGGGCCGCACAACCACTGAGTTAAACCTATATACAAACCTTATAAGATGGACCTCACATAACCAATCATCATTTTAACTTTGACAAGTTCAGTGTCTGCATAAAATTGACTTGTCAAACGTTCGGCGGGTCATTCCAAGATTACCTGGGCGGAGTGGCTTACTGAAAAAGGCAGGATAACCCGGGGTTTTAGGTGAATACACCTGGCTTCCAAGCTTGGCTTTTAAGCCTATTACAAGGGTTATAAAAACTCTTTGTTCTTTAGAACAAAATAGCCCCCAAGCAATATTTTTGAGCTATGCTCAATGGGCGCCTATGTTTGAGTTGTGCTTTTTCAACAGACTCTCTTTGGTCCCTTTTAACCTGGGTAGAAGCCCCCAGGTTTTTTTGTGGCTAATAAGCCGGATCAAAGGGTATTCATAACTTCGCTCTATAAAGCAAAAGCCCCCAAGTGACCAAAAACTCTTTAAGAAAAAATGACAAAGGCCCTGCTTTAGTAGGGATGCCAGTTTATTATATTGATCATAATATATACATTGTCAAAAAATATGTACATCAGAAGAGCCAGTGGCTCAAGTATAGTAAGGCCGAAGATGAGCAATATTCCGCGGCCGGCGGGTCTCTTCCTCTGACGTGCGTGAGTCCTTGTTGTCTCGAACATCGATAAGATAATATGACCCGTTGTTCAGATTCTTGCTGACCACAAAGGGTCCTTCCCAAGGTGGGGATAACTTGTGCATATCAGTCTGATCCTGGATAAGCCGGAGCACCATATCGCCTTCTTGAAAAGTTCTGGTTTTAACCCGGCGGCTGTGGTAACGGTGCAGATCTTGATGGTAAATCGCCGAATGAGCCACCGCTATGTCACGCTCCTCATCTAACAGGTCAAGTGCTTCCTGACGTGCTTTTTCATTGTCAGCTTCAGCATAAGCCGCCACACGAGGTGAGTCGTGACGGATGTCACTAGGGAGAACCGCCTCTGCTCCATAGACCATGAAGAAAGGTGTATAACCCGTAGACCTGTTGGGGGTGGTGTTAATGCTCCATAACACGGAAGGTAACTCCTCCACCCAACAACCCGGCGTCCTCTGTAAGGGAACCATAAGCCGGGGCTTGATGCCTCTCAAGATCTCTTGATTGGCTCTCTCAGCTTGACCATTAGATTGGGGGTGAGCCATTGACGATACATCAAGCCGGATATGCTCACGTTGACAAAATTCTTCCATAGCACCCTTGGAGAGATTAGTGCCATTGTCCGTTATAATGTTGTGTCGAAAGCCAAAACGGAAGATCACCTTTTTCATGAATTGAACCGCCGTTGCTGCATCACACTTACTGACTGGCTCTGCCTCTACCCACTTAGTGAACTTATCAACCGCCACCAAAAGGTGGGTCTTCTTATCCTTGGATCTTTTGAAAATGTCCAACCATATCAAGCCCCCAAACTGCAAACGACCAAGTAATTGGAATCATCCTCAATTCTTGAGCCGGCACATGGGCTCGTCGTGAAAATTTCTGACATCCATCACACCTGCTGACCAGGTCTTCAGCATCAGCATGAGCTGTTATCCAATAAAACCCATGAAGAAAAGCTTTAACCACAAGAGACTTTGAACCGGCATGATGACCACAGTCTCCTTCATGAATCTCACGCAGGATCTCATGACCCTCTTCCGGAGAAACACAACGTTGAAAAGCCCCTGTAACACTACGGTGATGCAGCTCTCCATTGACAATTGTCATTGACTTAGACCGCCGATTTATCTGCCTAGCTAAGGTTTCATCCTGAAGTAACTCGCCTCGGGTCATATAAGCCAAATAAGGGACTGTCCAGTCAGGAATTACATGAAGAGCTGCCACCAACTGAGCTTCCGGGTCAGGAATAGCCAAGTCCTCCTCTATAGGTAACTTGACCGATGGGTTATGCAAAACGTCAAGAAAAACATTAGGCCGCACTGGTTTACGTTGAGAACCCAACCGGCTTAAGGCATTGATACGTCCATTTTGCATCATGCTTTTATATCAATATTTATTGCATTATGGGCTGTTATTACACATTATGTCACAATACTTATGTCTATTCTCTCTTATTTTAAAGGTTTACATAAAGAGGGAGAATGCCGGTAGCTGGGATTCTGGGCTGGAAAAGGAGCAAATATTAGAGACCTATTCTGTACAGCTCCAAAAGTCCTGAAACTTCAGGGAAGACGTTTTCAGAATATATAAAAAATACTGAGCGCAAGAAGTTCACTAGGGGGGGCACACCCTACCCACGAGGGTGGGGGGCGCGCCTTACCCCCCTGGGTGCGCCCCCTACCTCGTGGGCCCCCTGGTGGCCCTCCGATGGCCATCTCTGCTATATGGAGTCTTTCGATGAGAAAAAAATCATAAGCCATCTCCTCGGACGAAACTCCGCCGCCACGAGGCGGATCCAATCTAGAGCTCCGGCAGAGCTGTTCTGCCGGGGAAACTTCCCTCCGGGAGGGGGAAATCATCGCCATCATCATCACCAACACTCCTCTCATCGGGAGAGGGCAATCTCCATCAACATCTTCACCAGCACCATCTCCTCTCAAAACCCTAGTTCATCTCTTGTATCCAATTCTTGTCTCCAAGTCCGGGATTGGTACTAGTAGGTTGCTAGTAGTGTTAATTACTCCTTGTAGTTGATGCTAGTTGGTTTATTTGGTGGAAGATCATATGTTCAGATCCTATATGCATATTAATACCCCTCTGATTATGAACATGATTATGCTCTGTGAGTAGTTACGTTTGTTCCTGAGGACATGGGAGAAGTCTTGCTATTAGTAGTCATGTGAATTTGGTATTCGTTCGATTTTGATGAGATGTATGTTGTCTCTCCTCTAGTGGTGTTATGTGAACGTCGACTACATAACACTTCACCATTATTTGGGCCTAGAGGAAGGCATTGGGAAGTAATAAGTAGATGATGGGTTGCTAGAGTGACAGAAGCTTAAACCCTAGTTTATGCGTTGCTTCGTAAGGGGCTGATTTGGATCCATATGTTTCATGCTATGGTTAGGTTTACCTTAATACTTTTGTTGTAGTTGCGGATGCTTGCAATAGAGGTTAATCATAAGTGGGATGCTTGTCCAAGTAAGGACAGTACCCAAGCACCGGTCCACCCACATACCAAATTATCAAAGTACCGAACGCGAATCATATGAACGTGATGAAAACTAGCTTGACGATATTCCCATGTGTCCTCGGGAGCGCTTTTCTCTATATAAGAGTTTGTCCAGGCTTGTCCTTTGCTACAAAAAGGATTGGGCCACCTTGCTGCACTTTATTTACTTTTGTTACTTGTTGCTCGTTACAAATTATCCTATCACAAAACTATCTGTTACCACTTATTTCAGTACTTGCAGAGAATACCTTGCTGGAAACCGCTTATCATTTCCTTCTGCTCCTCGTTGGGTTCGACACTCTTACTTATCGAAAGGACTACGATAGATCCCCTATACTTGTGGGTCATCAAGACTCTTTTCTGGCGCCGTTGCCGGGGAGTGAAGCGCCTTTGGTAGGTGGAATTTGGTAAGGAAAAATTTATATAGTGTGCTGAAATTTACTGTCACTTGTTACTATGGAAAGTAATCCTCTGAGGGGCTTGTTCGGGGTATCTTCACCCCGACCAGTAGAGCAAAGAGTTGCTCCTCAACCTACTGAACCTACTGAAAATGAAAGTGTCTGCTTTGAAATTCTTTCGGGTATGATAGAAAAAATGCTAGCTAATCCTTTTGCAGGAGATGCAACAATGCATCCTGATGAGCACCTAATATATGTGGATGAAGTTTGTGGATTATTTAAACTTGCAGGTGTACCCGGAGATGTTATTAAGAAGAAGGTCTTCCCTTTATCTTTGAAGGAAGATGCATTGACATGGTATAGGCTATGTGATGATACGGGGTCATGGAACTACAAACGATTGAAATTGGAATTTCATCAGAAGTTTCATCCTATGCATCTTGTTCATCGTGATCGCAATTATATATATAATTTTTGGCCTCGTGAAGGAGAAAGCATCGCTCAAGCTTGGGGGAGGCTTAAATCAATGTTATATTCATGCCCCAATCACGAGCTCTCAAGAGAGATGATTATTCAAAATTTATATGGTCGGCTTTCTGATAACAATCGCACCATGCTCGATACTTCTTGTGCTAGCTCTTTTATGATGAAGACTATTGAATTCAAATGGGATTTATTGGAAAGAATTAAACGCAACTCTGAAGATTGGGACCTCGACGAAGGTAAGGAGTCAGGTATGGCACCTAAGTTTGATTGTGTTAAATTTTTAATGGATACCGATGTTTTCCATAAATTTAGCACTAAATATGGACTTGACTCTGAAATAGTAGCTTCTTTCTGTGAATCTTTTGCTACTCATGTTGATCTCCCTAGGGAGAAGTGGTTTAAATACCATCCTCCCATAGAAGTAAAAGTAGCTGCACCAATTAAAGTTGAAGAAAAGACTGTCACTTATAATGATCCTATTGTTCCTACCGCTTATGTTGAGAAACCACCTTTTCCTGTTAGGATAAAGGATCATGCTAAAGCTTCAACTGTGGTTCGTAAAAGCAATATTAAAACTTATACACCTCCTGAGAAAATTAAAGTTGAACCTGATATTGCTATTGTTAAAGATCTCTTGTCTGATAATATTGATGGGCATGTTATTCATTTCCTTGATGAGACTGCTAGAATTGCTAAACCTTGTGCAAAAGATAAAAACAGACCTGTGGTAGGCATGCCTGTTATTTCTGTTAAAATAGGAGATCATTGTTATCATGGCTTATGTGATATGGGTGCTAGTGCTAGTGCAATACCTTACGACTTATACAAAGAAATTATGCATGATATTGCACCTGCTGAGATAGAAGATATTGATGTCACA
This sequence comes from Triticum aestivum, assembly GCF_018294505.1. Taxonomy (NCBI): domain Eukaryota; kingdom Viridiplantae; phylum Streptophyta; class Magnoliopsida; order Poales; family Poaceae; genus Triticum; species Triticum aestivum. The sequence continues at coordinate 363,859,991 of NC_057806.1, read as the reverse complement.
ATTAAACTTGCCAATAGAGATACTATTTCACCAATGGGAATTGTTAGAGATGTTGAAGTCTTGTGTGGGAAAACTAAATATCCTGCTGATTTTCTTGTTCTTGGTTCCCCACAAGATAGCTTTTGTCCCATTATATTTGGTAGACCCTTCTTAAACACTGTTAATGCTAAGATAGATTGCAAAAAGGATGTTGTTACTATCGGTTTAGATGATATGTCTCATGAATTTAATTTCTCTAAATTTAGTAGACAACACCGTGAAGAAGAATTACCTAGTAAGGATGAAATTATTGGTCTTGCTTCTATTGCCGTACCTCCTAGTGATCCTTTAGAACAATATTTGCTAGACCATGAAAATGATATGTTTATGAATGAAAGAAGGGAAATAGATGAAGTATTCTTTAAACAGGAACCTATTCTGAAACACAATTTGCCTGTTGAAATCCTAGGGGATCCTCCTCCACCCAAGGGTGATCCCGTGTTTGAGCTTAAACCGTTGCCTGATACTCTTAAATATGCTTATCTTGATGAGAAAAAGATATATCCTGTTATTATTAGTGCTAACCTTTCAGAGCATGAGGAAGAGAGATTATTGAAAACTCTGAAGAAGCACCGTGCTGCTATTGGGTATACTCTTGATGATCTTAAGGGCATTAGTCCCACTCTATGTCAACATAAAATAAATTTGGAAGAAGATGCTAAACCAGTTCGTGATCATCAACGACGGCTGAATCCTAAAATGAAAGAAGTGGTAAGAAAGGAAATACTAAAGCTCCTTGAGGCAGGTATAATCTATCCCGTTGCTGATAGTCAGTGGGTAAGTCCTGTCCATTGTGTCCCTAAGAAGGGAGGTATTACTGTCGTTCCTAATGATAAAGATGAATTGATTCCTCAAAGAATTATTACAGGTTATAGGATGGTAATTGATTTCGCAAATTAAATAAGGCCACTAAAAAGGATCATTACCCCTTACCTTTTATCGATCAAATGCTAGAAAGATTATCCAAACATACACATTTTTGCTTTCTAGATGGTTATTCTGGTTTCTCTCAAATACCTGTGTCAGCCAAGGATCAATCAAAGACTACTTTTACTTGCCCTTTTGGTACTTTTGCTTATAGACGTATGCCTTTTGGTTTATGTAATGCACCTGCTACCTTTCAAAGATGCATGATGGCTATATTCTCTGACTTTTGTGAAAAGATTTGTGAGGTTTTCATGGACGATTTCTCCGTCTATGGATCTTCTTTTGATGATTGCTTGAGCAACCTTGATCGAGTTTTGCAGAGATGTGAAGAAACTAATCTTGTCTTGAATTGGGAAAAGTGCCACTTTATGGTTAATGAAGGTATTGTCTTGGGGCATAAAGTTTCTGAAAGAGGTATTGAAGTTGATAAAGCCAAGGTTGATGCTATTGAAAAGATGCCATGCCCCAAGGACATCAAAGGTATAAGAAGTTTCCTTGGTCACGCCGGATTTTATAGGAGGTTCATTAAGGACTTCTCAAAAATTTCTCGGCCTCTGACTAATTTATTACAAAAAGATATACCATTTGTCTTTGATGATGATTGTGTAGAAGCATTTGAAATACTTAAGAAAGCATTGATCTCTGCACCTATTGTTCAGCCACCTGATTGGAATTTACCCTTTGAAATTATGTGTGATGCTAGTGATTATGCTGTAGGTGCTGTTCTAGGGCAAAGAGTTGATAAGAAATTAAACGTTATTCAATATGCTAGTAAAACCCTAGACAATGCTCAAAGAAATTATGCTACTACTGAAAAAGAATTCTTAGCAGTTGTATTTGCTTGTGATAAGTTCAGACCTTATATTGTTGATTCTAAAGTAACTATTCACACTGATCATGCTGCTATTAAATATCTTATGGAAAAGAAAGATGCTAAACCTAGACTTATTAGATGGGTTCTCTTGCTACAAGAATTTGACTTACATATTGTTGATAGAAAGGGAGCTGAGAACCCCGTTGCAGACAACTTGTCTAGGTTAGAAAATGTGCTTGATGACCCACTACCTATTGATGATAGCTTTCCTGATGAGCAATTAAATGTCATAAATGCTTCTCATACTGCTCCATGGTATGCTGATTATGCTAATTACATTGTTGCCAAATTCATACCACCTAGTTTCACATACCAGCAAAAGAAAAAGTTCTTCTATGATTTGAGGCATTACTTTTGGGATGACCCACATCTTTATAAAGAAGGAGTAGATGGTGTTATTAGACGTTGTGTACCTGAGCATGAACAGGAACAGATCCTACGCAAGTGTCACTCCGAAGCTTATGGAGGACACCATGCTGGAGATAGAACTGCACATAAGGTATTGCAATCTGGTTTTTATTGGCCTACTCTCTTCAAGGATGCCCGTAAGTTTGTCTTATCTTGTGATGAATGTCAAAGAATTGGTAATATTAGTAGACGTCAAGAAATGCCTATGAACTATTCACTCGTTATTGAACCATTTGATGTTTGGGGCTTTGACTATATGGGACCTTTTCCTGCCTCTAATGGTTATACACATATTTTAGTTGCTGTTGATTACGTTACTAAGTGGGTAGAAGCTATTCCAACTAGTAGTGCTGATCATAACACTTCTATTAAAATGCTTAAAGAAGTTATTTTTCCAAGATTTGGAGTCCCTAGATATTTAATGACTGATGGTGGTTCACATTTTATTCATGGTGCTTTCCGTAAAATGCTTGCTAAGTATGATGTTAATCATAGAATTGCATCCCCTTATCACCCTCAGTCTAGTGGTCAAGTAGAATTGAGTAATAGAGAGCTCAAATTAATTTTGCAAAAGACTGTCAATGGGTCTAGAAAGAATTGGTCCAAGAAACTTGATGATGCATTATGGGCCTACAGAACTGCATATAAAAATCCTATGGGTATGTCTCCGTATAAAATGGTTTATGGAAAAGCATGTCACTTACCTCTCGAACTAGAACACAAGGCATATTGGGCTATTAAAGAGCTCAATTATGATTTTAAACTTGCCGGTGAGAAGAGGTTATTTGATATTAGCTCACTCAATGAATGGAGAACCCAAGCCTTCGAAAATGCCAAGTTGTTTAAAGAAAAGTTAAAAGATGGCATGATAAAAGGATACAAAAGCGTGAGTTTAATGTAGGTGATTATGTATTTGCTATACAACTCTCGTTTAAGATTTTTTGCAGGAAAACTTCTCTCTAAATGGGAAGGTCCTTACGTTATCGAGGAGGTCTATCGTTCCGGTGCCATAAAAATCAACAACTTCGAAGGCACAAATCCGAAGGTGGTGAACGGTCAAAGAATCAAACATTATATCTCAGGTAATACCATAAATGTTGAAACCAATGTTATTGAAACCGTAACCCCGGAGGAATACATAAGGGACACTTTCCAGAACGTTTCAGACTCCGAAAAGGAATAGGTATGTGGTACGGTAAGTAAACCGACTCCAAAACAGTTTTTAAGGCAATATTTCTTTGTTTTGGAATATTTTGAAAAATAGAAAAATAAGAAGCAGTCCGGGAAGGACACGAGGCCTCCACGAGGGTGGAGGGCGCGCCCTACCCCCTGGGCGCGCCCCCTACCTCGTGGGCACCTCATGCGCTCTCCGGACTATGTTTTCTCACACGACACGTATTTTGGTCGGTAAAAATTCATTATATAATCCCCCGAAGGTTTTGACTCCCGTATCATGCAGTTATCCTCTGTTTGTGTTTCGAGCTGTTTTTCTGACAGATCTAGGATGCCATGTCATCTTCAAGTGCCCCAAGGACCAGTTCTTCAAGAAGGTCATCAACCCCTACCTCATGGAGATGTTGCAACGCCCTCAAACCATTGAGATGCATGAGGGGTTGTTGCACATCCGCGATGTTGAGGGACCAAGGAAGACCGGAAGCACGGAGGCAAGGCTCGAGGCATTGGAGCAAGATGTTTTCAAGTGTCAGGAGATGGTGGAGCATGGACTCGATTTCAATCACATTATGATCACGGAGTTCACAAACAACCACAAGCTGGACGTCAAGGACATTGGGGAGGCCATCTTCAAGCTTCATGAGAAAATCGAGCACCTCCAAGCCCAAATCTATAACCTGCAAAATCAAAACTGTGATTATGAATATAGATTCAAGAGGATGATTTTGGCTGCAGATTTGAGGTTTCACGAGACTCGATCATCCTTCTATGATGGTGAGCCTATGCCTTGGAAGAAGGACGACAAGCCTACGCCATCAACAAAACCATCACCTTCTCCACCAACAAAGAAGAATTGAGTATCTAGTATGGGCACTCCCCTTGGCAACTGCCAAGCTTGGGGGTGTGCCCCGGTATCATATCACCATCACTTTTATCTTTACTGTTTTTCTTAGTTCAATCCTTTTGGTAATATCTTGATCTAGTAGCATAAAGTTTTAGTATGATCTAGTTGTGAGTTTTGCTTTATGATCCTTCTATGTAATCGAGTCCGTGAGCTATATAATAAAGATTAGTGTTGAGTCAAGGGCTTGATTATTTTGCCATGATCCTAAGTGAATAAAAGAAAAGAGAAAGAATAAAAAAGGAAACAAAGAGATCATATGGATCTTATGGAGAGTAATGAGCTCACATAGAAAAAGTATGATGAATAAAAGTTGTTGAGAGTTGACAAACATAGTTTTGGTCATTGATGCAATTAATAGGAACTACTAAAGAAAGAGAGGTCTTCACATATAAATATACTATCTTGGACATCTTTTATGATTGTGAGCACTCATTAAAATATGACATGCTAAAGAGTTGACGTTGGACAAGGAAGACAACGTAATGGGTTATGTTTTCCTACATATGAGATAAATTATATTGTCATGGATCATCCGACATGGTTGAGCTTGCCTTTACCCCTCATGCTAGCCAAATTCATCGCACCAAGTAGAGATACTACCCGTGCTTCCAAATACCCTTAAACCAGTTTTGCCTTGAGAGTCCACCATACCTACCTATGGATTGAGTAAGATCCTCCAAGTAAGTTGTCATCGGTGCAAGAATAAAAATTGCTCTCTAAATATGTATGACTTATTAGTGTGGGAGAAAATAAGCTTTATACGATCATGTGATATGGAAGAAATAAAAGCGATAGACTGCATAATAAAGGTCCATATCACAAGTGGCAATATAAAGTGACGTTCTTTCGCATTAAGATTTTGTGCATCCAACCATAAAAGCGCATGACAACCTCTCCTTCCCTCTGCGAAGGGCCTATATTTTTCTTTTATCTCCTACCTTGCATAAGAGTCATGGTGATCTTCACCCTTCCTTTTTACATTTTATCCTTTGGCAAGCACAGTATGTTGGAAAGATCCTGGTATATATGGCTAATTGGATGTGAGTTTTCATGAACTATTATTGTTGACATTACCCTTGAGGTAAAACGTTGGGAGGCAAAACTATAAGCCCCTATCTTTCTCCGTGTCCGACTAAAACTCCATACCCATAAGTATTGTGTGAGTGTCAGCAATTGTGAAAGACTATATGATAGTTGAGTATGTGGACTTGCTGAAAAGCTCTTATATATTGACTCTTTCCTATGTTATGATAAATTGCAATTACTCCAATGACCGACATTATAGTTTGTTAGTTTTCAATGAAGTTTATGATTCATACTTGAAATTGTGATTGAATTAATACTCTAGCATAAGAAATCATATGACAAGAATTATGTAAGTTTTTGTTCTAAGAATGATCATGATGCCCTCATGTCCGTATTTTACTTTTATTGACACCTCTATCTCCAAACATCTGGACATATTTTTCGATTTCAGCTTTTGCTTGAGGACAAACGAGGTCTAAGCTTGGGGGAGTGCTTTTATATCGATGTTTATTGCATTATGGGCTGTTATTACACATTATGTCACAATACTTATGTCTATTCTCTCTTATTTTACAAGGTTTACATAAAGAGGGAGAATGCCGGCAGCTGGGATTCTGGGCTAGAAAACGAGCAAATATTAGAGACCTATTCTGCACAGCTCCAAAATTCCTGAAACTTCACGGAAGACGTTTTCAAAATATATAAAAAATACTGAGCGCAAGAAGTTCACCAGGGGGCCACACCCTGCCCACGAGGGTGGGGGTGCGCCCTACCCCCCTGGGCGTGCCCCCCTACCTTGTGGGCCCCCTGGTGGCCCTCCGATGGCAATCTTCTGCTATATGGAGTCTTTTGATGAGAAAAAAAATCATAAGCCATCTCCTCGGACGAAACTCCGCCGCCACGAGGCGGAACCTTGGCGGATCCAATCTAGGGCTCCGGTAGAGCTGTTCTGCCGGGGAATCTTCCCTCCGGGAGGGGGAAATCATCACCAACGCTCCTCTCACCAGGAGAGGGCAATCTCCATCAACATCTTCACCAGCACCATCTCCTCTCAAAACCCTAGTTCATCTCTTGTATCCAATTCTTGTCTCCAAGTCCGGGATTGGTACTAGTAGGTTGCTAGTAGTGTTAATTACTCCTTGTAGTTGATGCTAGTTGGTTTATTTGGTGGAAGATCATATGTTCAGATCCTATATGCATATTAATACCCCTCTGATTATGAACATGATTATGCTTTGTGAGTAGTTACGTTTGTTCCTGAGGACATGGGAGAAGTCTTGCTATTAGTAGTCATGTGAATTTGGTATTCGTTCGATATTTTGATGAGATGTATGTTCTCTCCCCTCTAGTGGTGTTATGTGAACCTCGACTACATAACACTTCACCATTAATTTGGCCTAGAGGAAGGCATTGGGAAGTAATAAGTAGATGATGGGTTGCTAGAGTGACAGAAGCTTAAACCCTAGTTTATGCATTGCTTCGCGAGGGGCTGATTTGGATCCATATGTTTCATGCTATGGTTAGGTTTACCTTAATACTTTTGTTGTAGTTGCGGATGCTTGCAATAGAGGTTAATCATAAGTGGGATGCTTGTCCAAGCAAGGACAGTACCCAAGCACCGGTCCACCCACATACCAAATTATCAAAGTACCGAACGCGAATCATATGAACGTGATGAAAACTAGCTTGACGATATTCCCATGTGTCCTCGGGAGAGCTTTTCTCTATATAAGAGTTTGTCCAGGCTTGTCCTTTGCTACAAAAAGGATTGGGCCACCTTGCTGCACTTTATTTACTTTTGTTACTTGTTGCTTGTTACAAATTATCCTATCACAAAAACCATTTGTTACCACTTATTTCAGTACTTGCAGAGAATACCTTGCTGGAAACCTCTTATCATTTCCTTCTGCTCCTCGTTGGGTTTGACACTCTTACTTATCGAAAGGACTACGATATATCCCCTATACTTGTGGGTCATCAGGCATCAGCTGCTTCATTTTTTGTCCGATCAACGTGCTCAACTTGATAACCTTTGAAGTGACCAGCAATAACATATACTTCTCGTCGTTAAGCCGCCATGAGTGGATCCTTAGAATCCCAAGTACGAGAGACTTGTTGAGCCACCAAATCTGAGTCACCAAAACACCTAACCCAGCTTAAGTTCATCTACTTAGCCACCGAAGACCGTGGAGCAAGGCCTCATATTCAGTTGCATTATTAGTGCAGGGGAACATCAAATGGAGAACATAACAAAATTTATCACCTCGAGGGGAAGCGAGCACAACTCTGGCCCCCGAGCCCTCCAATTTCCTGGACCCATCAAAGTGAATAGTCCAATACGTGTTATCTGGCTTTTCCTCAGGGATCTATAGCTCTGTCCAGTCATTGATGAAATCCACCGGCCCCTGAGACTTAATGGTCGTGCGAGGCATATATTTCAAACCATGAGGACCAAGCTCAATGGCCCACTTGGCTATCCGACTTGTGGCTTCTTTGTTCTGAATAATGTCCCCTAAAGGAGCAGAACTAACCACAGTGATGGGATGACCCAAAAAATATTGCTTAAGCTTCCGACTGGCCATGAACACCCCATATACAAGTTTCTACCAGTGCAGATATCTCTGTTTGGACTCAATAAGCACCTCGCTGATGTACTAAACCGGCCTTTGAACCGGATATTCCTTGCCTACCTCCTTCCGTTCCACTGCAATTGCCATGCTAACAGCCCGAGCATTGGCAACTACGTACAACAATAATGGCTCCTTATCAACAGGAGCAGCCAGAACAGGCGGCTCAGCCAGCTGCTTCTTCAAGTCCTCAAACTCTGCATTAGCGGCATCACTCCAAACAAAATTATTTGTCTTTTTCATCATCTGATACAGAGGTATGGCCTTCTCTCCCAACCAGCTTATGAACCGGCTTAATGCCGCAATACGACCCGCCAGACGTTGCACATCATTGACACACGCCAGTTTAGCCAGAGAAGTGATGGCTTTGATTTTCTCCGAATTAGCTTCAATGCCCCTGTTAGACACCAAAAAGCCCAAGAGCTTGCCTGTCGGCACACCAAAAACACGCTTGACCGGGTTAAGCATCATTTTATAAACCCAGAGATTATCAAAGGTTTCCTTCAAATCGTCTATCAATGTCTCCTTCTTTCTGGACTTCACCACAATATCATCCACATAGGCATGAACATTGCGCCCAATATGATTATGAAGACAATTCTGCACACATCTCTGATAAGTCGCCTGGGTACTCTTGAGTCCAAAAGGCATGGACACATAGCCAAAGGCTCCAAAGGGAGTTATGAAAGTTGTCTTCTCCTGGTCCTTAACTGCCATCTTGATCTGATGATAACCAGAATAAGCATCCAAAAAAGTCAAACGCTCACAACCCGCCGTAGCATCGATAATATGATCAATACGAGGGAGAGCAAAAGGATCAGCCGGACAAGCCTTGTTTAAATCTTTGTAGTCCACACACATACGCCAAGTGATGTTCTTCTTAAGTACCAGCATCGGGTTAGCCAACCACTCAGGATGGAAAACTTCGACGATAAACCCGGTTGCCAAGAGCCGGGCCACTTCCTCTCCAATGGCCTTTCGCCTCTCTTCGTTAAACCGGCGAAGAAACTGCTTAACCGGCTTAAATTTTGGATCAATATTAAGAGTGTTCTCAGCGAGTTCTCTCGATACACCCGGCATGTCTGAAGGCTTCCATGCAAAGATGTCCCGACTCCCACGGATGAACTCGATGAGCGCGCTTTCCTATTTCAGATCCAGATTGGCACTGATACTGAACTGCTTCGATGAATCGCCAGGAACGAAATCAACCATCTTAGTGTCATCGGCCGACTTAAATTTGAGTGAAGGATCCTGCTGTGTGGTTGGCTTCTTTAGAGACGTCATGTCCGCTGGGTCAACATTATCCTTATAAAATTTCAGCTCCTTAGTTGCACAAACAGACTCAGCATAAGCAGCATCTCCTTCCTCACACTCAAAGGCTATCTTCCGGATTCCATGCACTCCCTTGTAACCCGGCATCTTGAGCTGCAGATACACATAACAAGGCCGCGCCATGAACTTGGCATAAGCTGGCCATCCAAACAGAGCATGATATGGGCTGTGGATCTTGACCACTTCAAAGGTCAATGTCTTCGACCTAGAGCCATGATCATCTCCAAAAACAACTTCCAGAGCTATCTTACCAGCTGGGTAGGCCGACTTACCAGGTACCACGCCATGGAAAATAGTGTTTGACGGCTTAAGATTTTTATCACTCATCCCCTTGCGACAGAAAGTTTCATAATAAAGGATATTGATGCTACTCCCTCCGTCCATGAGTACCTTGGTGAACTTATACCCTCCGACCTGAGGTGCGACCACCAAAGCCAAGTGACCCGGATTATCAACCCGGGGCGGGTGATCTTCCCGACTCCACACAATGGGTTTCTCAAACCAGCGCAAGTAATGGGGAACCGCCGGCTCAACAACATTGACTGCTCTCTTATGAAGCTTCTGGTCATGCTTACATAAGCTAGTGGTGAAGACATGATACTGTCCACTATTCAACTGCTTCGGGTTGCTCTGATAACTAGACCGTTGCTGCTGTTGACTCCCCTAATTACTCTGCTGATCGTAACCACCCTGGTTGCTGTCATTACCTTGATTTCCTTGGAATCCAGAGTTAGAGCCGCCACCACCATAACCTGGTCCGTGAGAGCCAGACCCTGAACCGCCACCTGGCCCATGACTGTCTTGAAAAAGATTGGAATTCTTGTACCCCTTCATAATGTAACAGTCCTTCCAGAGGTGCCCGAACGGTCTTTCTCACGTACCATGTCTTGGGCAGGGCTGATTTAGCATATGTTCAAGATTGAAGCCGGATCCTCTGGTCCATCGGGGTGGTTTACCCTTACGATGCTAACCATTATTCTGCGCATTGGTGTTAGCCACAAAGTCAAAACTATTATCAGCTTTGCGCTTACCGTTGCCTCCTTGGTTTGCCGGGTTATGATGTTGCCCCTTGGTGTTGCTGCTCTTCTTTTCCTTTCCCGGCTTTTCATCATCAGACTCAGCGTCCTTGGTACCATCAGAGTCAGCATACTTAACCAGAGCCACCATGAGTGTCCCCATGTTATTGCAGTGGCGTTTGAGCCGCCCTAACTTCTGCTTTAGGGGCGTGAAACGACAATTGTTCTCCAACATCAATACTGCTGAGTCGGCATTGATGCGATCCGATGAGTGCAAGATTGTTGAGACCCGGCGCACCCAATGGGTTGTCGACTCACCTTCTTCTTGACACATGAGGCTAAATCCACAATTGACATGGGCTTCTTACATGTATCGTTGAAATTCTGGATGAAACATGCTTTTAACTCGGCCCATGACCCAATGGAATTGGCAGGGAGCCCCTTCAACCAAGTGCGGGCCGTTCCCTCCAACATCAGGGGGAAATATTTAGCACATGCAGCATCGCTGACATCTAGCAATTCCATGGCCATCTCATAACTCTCAATCCATGCCTCAGGAGGTAAATCGGCTGTATAGTTAGGAACTTTGCGAGGACCCTTGAAATCCTTGGGCAGACGCTCATTATGTAGAGCCGACACTAAACATGGCACCCCAAATTCCTGAAGGTTACACCTGGCTCCACAGAAGTGGTTGGACGAACCGAAGTAGGTTGATGGGCCGCATATTGTGCCACTAGCTCGGCCTCTCGACGTGCTCTACCTTGATCCACTACGTTCTGAGCATCAACACCACCGCCCGCTGGGTCATGTCCACGAGGCGGATTATGGTTCCGCCCACTGCTTGACACAGCCAGCTCATCGATATGCCTGCTATAACTCCGGCTCGAGCGAGGGGTGGAATGAATCCTATCACGACTGTAAGAATAAGCCTGCTGCTGTACCGTGCTGTCTGAAGGAGCTCTCTAGCCCTTCGTGTGTCAACCGCCGTCGGCGACTCGCCTTCAACCGAGAGAGCCACCAATCGTGACGCCGCAACGATCATGTTATCCAAAGGGTTAGAGTAATGACTCGGTGGCGTCGGCGCGTGCTGTGGCGGGTTATTGTTCTGACGAGGCAGGTCCATCGTGCGTGGCTGAACTGGCATACCTGTCCCAGGTGCTTCGACCCGGTTTATCACTGCCGGGTTACTGGTTCCTGCTCCTTGCGTGTTAAAGAGATTTCTTGCCTCGTAAATCGAGGGACGAGTCTGATGCCTCCTCCTCATGACTTCATTTGAAGCGTTCTGATCTAGCATGAGCCGGTAAGACTCCGACTGAATCCGTTGTGCCTGAGCATCCAAAGCAGCCCACTCCTCGGCCATCCTAGCGTTTTCTGCGTTTAGCTCCTCCTTGGCCTGTGCTACCTCATCACGCAATTTTGCGGCCGCAACATTATGATGATCCTGATCCGCTGGGTTAACCACTGCTGTTAACAGTGCTGTCAGCTTATCCAGCAAGTTAGTTAAGACCTGAGCCGACGGGCGCACATGGCCTCCTGCCCCGACAGCTGTTGCCGCTGCTGACCCGAAATCAACTCTGCTGCAGTCAACGAGTGTTGCATGGGCTGTGTACCGACCATGAAGATTGCATCCCGGTTCGGCGGCTCGTAGGGGTCCGGAATACTGTCGCCATCGGAACAACCCCCAAGTCGGCCGTCTTGCAGTTGATACAATGACTCGGTCTCACCGGTGGACGACTCACCATCAGAATAAATGACCATCTCACCACCAGATGCCGATCTATCCTCGGAGTCTGCTCCACGGATAAATCCCACGAAGGCATGATTCATGGCGGGACGAACCTGGGCGGGTCTCGCACGCTGAGCCATCTCGATGATGTCGGTGCAGATGTCCGGCTCAGGGCTCGGTTCACCGATCTTCCCGATGAAGACGTGAATTCCGCCAAAGGGGACCCGGTATCCGTACTCAATTAAGCCAGCCTCGGGGCCCCTGCCTGCGTCGTCGATGTAGAGCTTGCCGCGATGACTCTTGGTCATCCGGCCCACGGTGCATCCCTTGATCCCTTCGAAGTTGCCCTCTAAGAACTTGAAACCATCATGCGATAGCCCCACAGTGGGCGCCAACTGTCGTGGAATTGTCACGGCAAATGTCCTAGTGTGAGGACTTAGTCATGGAGCCATCGCAATGAGGTTAGCTTAAAGGGGTTAATCAGGACAAAGGACACGAGGAGTTTATACTGGTTCGGCCCCTTGCGGTGAAGGTAAAAGCCTAATCCAGTTGGAGGTGGTATTGCTAGGGTTTCGATGACCAGGGAGCGAATATGCTTAACCTGGCTCTCGATCTGTTGTTTCTTACCCTAAGCCGCTGCTGGGTCGTCCCCTTATATACACGGGTTGACGCCCTGCGGCCTACAGAGTCTCATCCGTCTCATACAACGTGTTCGGCTCGGTGATGTATCTTACATGCCTTACATTAGAAGTCTATTCATACATGGCGGTTTATACTTACGGGCCTTAAGCCGCCTCTGGGCTTGGGCCTCTTATAAGCCTAACTGTGAACCACCATCTTGTATACTCTTGGGCTTCATACAGGTGAACCGCTATTGTGGTTGACCCGGCCCCTCCTGGGTGGGTCATATCTGGTAGTAATATCCCTAACAATATGGCTCCTGCCAGTTGCCGATAACTGTTACAAAACATGATCATATCATACAACAATTTATATATCATCATGTCTTGACCATATCACTTCACAACAAGCCCTGCAAAGACAAGTTAGACGTCATCTACTTTGTTGTTGCAAGTTTTACGTGGCTGCTACGGGCTTCTAGCAAGAACCGTTCTTACATATGCATCAAAACCACAACTATTTTTTGTCAAGTGCGTTGTTTTAACCTTCAACAAGGACCGGGCGTAGTCAAACTCGATTCAAATAAAGCTGGAGACACCCGCTAGCCACCTGTGTGCGAAGCACGTCGGTAGAACCAGCCTCATGAAGACGGTCATGTAATGTCGGTCCGGGCCACTTCATCCAACAATACCGCCGAATCAAAGTAAGACGTTGCTGGTAAGCAGTATGACTATTATCGCCCACAACTCTTTGTGTTCTACTCATGCATATAACATCTATGCATAGACCTGGCACGGATGCCACTGTTGGGGAACGCAGTATTTCAAATAATTTCCTATGATCGCGCAAGATCTATCTAGGTGATTGATACGTCTCCAACAAATCTACTTTTTCTCATGCTTTTCCTCTTGTTTGGGATTCTAATTTGCATGATTTGAATGAAACTAGCCCCGGACTGACGCTGTTTTCAGCAGAACTACCATGGTGTTGCTTTTGTGCAGAAATAAAAGTTCTCGGAATGGAACGAAACTTTTTGAGGATTTTTTATACCAATAATAAGAATTTCTAGAGCCAAGACCCACCGGAGAGGGGGCCCTGGGTGGGCACAACCCACCACGGTGCGCCCCCTCCCTTGGCACGCCCAGGTGGGTTGTACCCACCTGGTGGCCCCACTAATGACCCCCTGATACTATAAAATCACATTATTCCAGAAAAAATGAGGGAGAAAGAATTATCACGATCCACGAGACGGAGCCACCGCCAAGCCCTGTTCTTCCTCTAGAGGGCAGATCTGGAGTCCGTTTGGGCCTCCGGAGAGGGGGATCTTCATTCTTCGTCATCACCAACCCTTCTCCATCGCCAATTCCATGATGCTCCCCACCGGGAGTGAGTAATTCCTTCATAGGCTCGCTGGTCGGTGAGGAGTTGGATGAGATTCATCATGTAATCGAGTTAGTTTTGTTAGGGCCTGATCCCTAGTATCCACTATGTTCTTAGATTGATGTTGCTATGACTTTGCCATGCTTAACGCTTGTCACTTTGGGCCCGGGTGCCATGATTTTAGATCTGAACCGTTTATGAATTCATCATTATATCCATGTTTTAGATCTGATCTTGCAAGTTATAGTCACCTACTACGGTTATGATCCGGCAACCACGGAGTGACAACAACGGGCCCACTCCCGGTGATGACCGTAGGTTGAGGAGTTCATGTATTCACTATGTATTAATGCTTTGTTCCGGTTCTCTATTAAAAGGAGGCCTTAATATGCCTTAGTTTCCAATATGGACCCCGCTGCCACGGGAGGGTAGGACAAAAGATGTCATGCAAGTTCTTTTAATAAAGCACGTATGACTATTTATGAAATGCATGCCTACATTATATCGATGAACTGGAGCTAGTGCTGTATCGCCCTAGGTTATAACTGCCACATGATGAATATCATCCAACAAGTCATCGATCCAATGCCTACGAATTTATCCTTATTGATCTTGTTGCGTTACTATTGCTATCATCACTGTTACACTTGCTACAAATTACTGCTATCACTATTATGGTTACCATTGCTGCTGTCACTATTATCAAAACTATCAAACTACTTTGCTACTAATCACTTTGTTGCAGATAATTAATCTCCAGGTGTGGTTGAATTGACAACTCAGCTGCTAATACCTTCAAATATTCTTTGGCTCCCCTTGTGTCGAATCTATAAATTTGGGTTGAATACTCTACCCTCGAAACTTATTGCGGTCCCCTGTACTTGTGGGTTATCAAGACCTTTTTCTGGTGCCGTTGCCGGGGAGCATAGCTATATTTGTTGAGTCACTTGGGATTATTATCATAGTATCACTATGAAGAATCTGAAGGATCCAAAGACTAAGATATTTCCCTCAAGGACGAGGGGAGGTAAGGAACTACCATCCAGTTCTGCTATAGATTCACCTTCTGTTATGAGTAAACTTGCAACACCACCACATGTTATTAATCCTGATATGTCGTAAGTTATTGATGATGCTACTTCTGCTATGAATGATGCTTACGATGATGCTAGTACCTTGCTTGATAATGATGATGTGGTACTTGGCGAATTTCTTGATAGACAGATTTCTAGACTTATACAACATGATGTTGTTGAATCTGATGATGAGCTTGAAACTGAAACTACTGAAACACCTGCTAGAACTAGCCTTACTAGATATGAATTGCCTAAGGTACCAGAAGGTTATGTTATGAGTGAAGAAGCAACTAAAGATATTCTTGCTTGTAATGATAGAGATGATCTAGAGAAATTACTACACAAGTATAAAGAAAAATCTCTGAATGCTAGAACAAAATGTGATCCTAAGTTTGCTACTTCACCTATCTATATTGATGATAAGGATTATGAATTCTCTGTCGACCCAGAGCTAATTACTCTGGTTGAATCTGATCCTTTCCGTGGTTATGAAACTGAAACTGTTGTAGCACATCTTACTAAGTTGAATGACATAGCCACCCTTTTTACACATGATGAGAAAACTTGTCATTACTTTATTCTCAAATTATTTCCTTTCTCATTAAAGGGTGATGCTAAATCTTGGTACAATACTCTTGCTCCAGATTGTGTGCATAGTCCCCAGGATATGGTTTATTACTTCTCTGGAAAAAAATTCCTGCTCATATGAAACAAGCTACCTTACAGGAAATATTTAACTTTGTGCAAACTAAAGAAGAGAGTCTCCCACAAGCTTTGGAGAGGCTTTACCAGTTACTTAATGCTTTGCGTGATCATCCTATTAAGAAAAATGAAATACTTGATATCTTCTATAATGGACTAACCGATGCTTCTAGGGACTTCCTAGATAGTTGTGCTGGTTGTGTTTTCAGGGAACAAACTATTGCTCAAGCTGAAGAATTATTGAATAACATATTGAAAAATTATGATGATTGGACTATTCCTGAACCACTAAACCCACTCCGAAGAAGAGGGGTATATTATATCTCAGTCCTGAAGATATAGAAGAGGCAAAGAAATCTATGAAGGAAAAAGGTATTAAAGCTGAGGATGTTAAAAATTTACCTCCTATTAAAGAAATACATGGGCTTAATACACCAACAATGCCTAAGGTGGTAGGGGTAAATTCTCTTATGAAGTTCAATGATAATGGTAATCCTCACAATATGCATCCTAGTCAATGCCTTTATGAGTTTGAAAACTACATTAGAAAACAAGATCACTTCAATGCAAATGTTATGAAACAATTGAAATACAATTCTGATATGATTGCTCGCTTGAGTGACTTGTTATTTAGAATATCAAATGATGTAGAGGTGTTGGAAAACATGCTTCTATGGTTCAAACTCAATTAGGACAAGTTGTTAAATCTCAAAGAGAATTGCTTGATGAAATGAATCATAATATGCATGACTTTGCTATTAGAGTTGCAACTAGAGGAGGTAAAATGACTCAGGAACCACTTTATCTTGAAGGACACCCTAAAAGAATTGAACGAGATTCACAAAGAAACACCACTAGTGCACCTAGTCCTTCTAGGAAGAAAAAGAAAAAGAAAAATGATAGGACTTTCACACTTCTAGTGAACCGGAAATAGAAAAACCTCCTGATAATGATGATGAAGCTTCTATCTCTAATGCTGAAACTCAATCTGGTAATGAACACTCACCTAATGATAATGAAAAAGATAATGATGAGGTTCATGAAGAATCTCAACCAAACCAATGATAAAGAACCAGATAATGATGTTGGGATAGAAGATATGATAAAAGAGACTTAGTTGCTAGAAAACACGGTAAAGAAAGAGAACCGTGGGTTCAAAAACCTATGCCTTTTCCACCCAAGTCAACTAAAAAGAATGATGATGAAGAATTTGAATGCTTTGCTGAAATGCTGAGGCCAGTCTTTTTGCGTACTCGCTTGACTGATATCTTGAAAATGCCTCCTTATGCAAAGTATATGAAAGGCATCATCACTAATAAGAGAAAAATACCGGAAGCTGAAATCTCCACTATGCTCGCTAATTATACTTTTAAAGATGGAGTACCTAAAAAACTTGGAGATCCGGGTATACCACCTTGTGAAAGGATTGATATAGTTGACTAGAGGGGTGTGTGAATAGGCAACTAACAGTTTTTAGCTTTTCTTTACCAATTTAAACTTTGCATCAAAGTAGGTTGTCTAGATATGCAACTAGGTGAGCAACCTATATGATGCAACAACAACAAGCACACAAGCAAGCAAGGGATGCGACACAATATAAGCTTGCACAAGTAAAGGTACGAGATAACAAAGAGTGGAGCCGGTGAAGACGAGGATGTGTTACCAAAGTTCCTTCCATTTGAAAGGAAGTACGTCTCCATTGGAGCGGTGTGGAGGCACAATGCTCCCCAAGAAG
Source organism: Triticum aestivum (assembly GCF_018294505.1). Lineage (NCBI taxonomy): Eukaryota > Viridiplantae > Streptophyta > Magnoliopsida > Poales > Poaceae > Triticum > Triticum aestivum. The sequence goes on along the minus strand of NC_057806.1, from coordinate 363,842,425 downwards.
CCACTAGGGCCACCGTATTCTCCTCACGCCCTCACACAATGCGATATGACGTGATTCCACTATTGGTGCCCTTGGAGGCGGCGAATGAACCTTTACAAACAAGGTTGGGGCAATCCCCACAACTTAATTGGAGTCTCCCAACGACACCATGAAGCTTCACCACAAAGGACTATGGCTCCGCGGTGACCTCAACCGTCTAGGGTGCTCAAACACCCAACAGTAACAAGATCCTCAAGGGATTAGTGGGGGAATCAAATTTCTCTTGGTGGAAGTGTAGATCGGAGCCTTCTCAACCAATCCCTAGAAAATCAACAAGTTTGATTGGCTAGGGAGAGAGATCGGGCGAAAATGGAGCTTAGGGATGGAAGAGGTAGTCAACTAGGAGAAGAAGACCCCCCCCTTTTATAGTGATATGACAAATCCAACCGTTATATACTTACTCAGCCCGCGACTTGCAGTACTACCGCAAGGGACTGCGGTACTACCGCGAGGTGATACGTCTCCAACGTATCTATAATTTTTGATGGTTCCTTGCTATTATATTATCTGTTTTGGATGTTTAATGGGCTTTAATATGCGCTTTTATATTATTATTGGGACTAACCTATTAACCGGAGGCTGATATGTCTCCAACGTATCAATAATTTTTGATTGCTCCATGCTATGTTATCTACTGTTTTGGGCAATACTGGGCTTTATTATCCACTTTTATATTATTTTTGGGACTTGAGGGAGTCCTGGATTAGGGGGTGTTTGGGTAGCCGGACTATACCTTCAGCCGGACTACAGGACTATGAAGATACAAGATTGAAGACTTCGTCCCGTGTCCGGATGGGACTTTCCTTTGCGTGGAAGGCAAGTTTGGCGATGCGGATATTCAAGATCTCCTACCATTGTAACCGACTCTATGTAACCCTAACCCTATCCGGTGTCTATATAAACCGGAGGGTTGTAGTCCGTAGGCAATCAACTCCATATACAACAATCATACCATAGGCTAGCTTCTAGGGTTTAGCCTCCTTGATCTCGTGGTAGATCTACTCTTGTACTACCCATATCATCAATATTAATCAAGCAGGACGTAGGGTTTTACCTCCATCTAGAGGGCCTGAACTTGGGTAAAACATCATGTTCCCTGCCTCCTGTTACCATCCGGCCTAGACGCACAGTTCGGGACCCACTACCCGAGATCCGCCGGTTTTGACACCGACATTGGTGCTTTCATTGAGAGTTCCTCTGTGCCGTCACAATCAGGAAGGATGCCTCCTCCCGTCTTTAAAGACGGCGCCGTTGCTAAGGGAGCCTTGGCTGTCGGCCAAACCCTCCGGCTAGGTGGTTTCCTCATGACCGCTTGTTCGGCTGTTGCACCGACGGTGACCTCTCGGGTCATCAAAAGCAACCTACACGTCAGCTCGGAGCTCATCGAGCAGCTAGATCCAATGGAGCTCTCTTACGTAAACGAGCTCTTGGATTGCATCGCCTCCCTGGGGGTCGCTACGGATTACGACCAGGTTGGGCTTAAACCCGATCTAAGAGAAATTAACTCTCCCCAAGTCACCCACCATGTTGCCGTGGTAGAGACGCTGTGCGGCGACCCTTCATCTATTTTAAGGACTAGCTACGTCCGAATTCACGACCCCTCCAAGCCGGGTACCCGCGGAGGGGGAGATATAACTCAAGACCTGAGCTTAGGATCAGGCAACGGGCTAGATTCACTGGACAACATCCAAGAATCCGAACTTCAGAGTTCGGAAACTCTTCGGCCTCCGAATCTTGGATTGGGTGAGGTTTCAGATTCAACGACACCCGCCCGCCCAATCATAAGCGATCTCTCCCAAATCAGGCAGAGGCCCGAGGAAAGAGTATAAGCCACGGCGAGCTATTAAATCGCAAGTTTTGGCCGACTTCGTCGCAGAATGGACGGAGGCTGAGCTCCCTAAAGAGTACGGCACATATTCAAACTGGATTATGCATTTCGACGGCTCCAAAATGTTGGCCGGACTGGGGGCTGGCGTCGTCCTGACGTCCCCCACAGGAGACACAGTCCAATATGTGCTCCAGATCATGTACATGGATTCCAACAATGCAGCCGAATATGAGGCCCTCCTACATGGTCTCCGGATAGCAGTATCCATGGGTATCCAGCGCCTAGAGGTACGCGGGGATTCAAACCTCGCGATATCCCAAATAAATGGAGACTTCGACGCCAAGGACCCAAAAATGGCAGCTTACCGCAATGCCGTCCTAAAAATGTCAGCTCGGTTCGAAGGGCTGGAGTTTCACCATATAGCCCGAGAAAACAATCAAGCAGCGGACGTCTTGGCACGCATTAGAGAAAAACGCGATGCAGTCCCCCCAACATCTTTTTGGGAAGATTGTTCAATTCATCCGTAGCATGGGAGGGGGAACCCGCAAATAACAGCCCGGACCCAGCCGCACCACTCGACGCCGAACAATCTGACATAATTGGAGGCTCTGCCAATGAAATTACACCTTCAGCCCACGTAATAATGGCGGTCATCGCCCCGTGGACAGAACCATTCCTAGCCTACCTTACTAGGCAGGAACTCCCGGAGGACCAAAACGAGGCCCGCTACATAGTGCGGCGATCTAAATCCTATAGAGTCCATGAGGGAGAGCTTTATAAGAAAAGCACTACCGGAGTCCTTCAAAGGTGCATCTCCGAAGAGGAAGGGCGGGACCTTCTAGCTGAAATTCATGCCGGACTCGGTGGTCACCACGCCGCTGCTCGGTCCCTTGTTAGCAAGGCTTTCTGTACAGGCTTTTATTGGCCGACGGCCCGGGCAGACGCTTAGGACCTAGTCCAACGATGCGCTGGTTGCCAAATTTTTGCCAACCAAAGCCATATGCCACCCACCGCACTCCAAACTATACCCATCACCTGGCCTTTTGCGGTCTGGGGGCTTGACATGGTCGGACCCCTTAAAGGTGGGACCGATAGGAAAAAATACTTACTGGTCATGGTGGATAAATTCACCAAATGGATAGAAGCCAAGCCTGTTAAAACGGCTGAATCCGGACCTGTGATAGACTTCATATCCGGGGTTGTACACCGTTATGGCGTCCCCCACAGCATCATAACCGATAACGGTACAAACTTTACCGCCGACAAGGTAAAACTCTGGTGCAAAAACATGGGCATCAAGCTCGATTATGCTTCCGTCTATCACCTACAAACCAACGGCCAGGTCGAACATGCAAATGGTCTTATCATGAGCGGCATTAAACCCAGACTGGTGCGGTCCCTCAAGGAATCTAACACGCACTGGGTAGAGAAGCTCGACTCCATGCTATGGGGGCTGCGGACCACGCCAAATCACACCACCGGATACACACCATTTTTTATGGTGTACGGCGCAGAGGCAGTCCTGCCCTGCGACATAATTCATGACTCACCTAGAGTGCACATGTACGAAGAAAGAGAAGCCGAGCTCGATCGGCAGGACAACTTGGACGCCCTGGAGGAGGAGCGTGACGTGGCAAAAGCCCGTTCCACATTTTATCAACAGCAGGCCCGAAGATATCAAAGCAGAGAAGTACGGGCCAAAAATTACAATGTTGGTGAACTAGTTCTACGCCTGCCGGATAATAAAAAGGACAAACTCAAGCCCAAGTGGGAAGGTCCATTCATAATCGACCAAGTCCTGACTGGCGGGGCGTACCGCCTGCGAGATGCGTCGGATAACCGACTCGAGCCGAACCCGTGGAATGCCACCCGTCTCCGAAGATTCTATGCCTAGCGCCGAACTCTGTGTTCGTATCCTTCCTCTGTCCATTTTTTGCATTTTTTGTCTTACATTTCTCTCCTTCCCCTCTTTTCTTTTATAGCCCTTAAAGGCTCATGTAGTGATGCGCCACTCGTGCTCATTAAACCTGGGGGCTTCTTTAACAGAAGCTTATTTATACGGGCTTCACGCCCAACACATGCGTCAAACATCCGCATGTACCTTTTTCTTCACCATTATATGCATCGATATGACTTAAGTTTTGGCCAAGCTGGGTTGCCTGGCTCCTGTGCTTACCCCTACGTTCCCGATTGTCCGGCTAGGCGGTAAAGGGAGCACCTCTGCGATTGTTACTGCCGGGTCAGCCGGATGTGTACCTCAGACTGGGTGAAGCCGAAAGCTAGCGTTCTTAAGGGAATATTCGGTCGGTGAGATAAAAGATGATATTTTTACTCATTTTATGCGCCCCCAGATGCTTTTTTCTGCGTCTTTTTACGCAGTTCGGACATGCACTTTAGGGCATGCCTCCCAGCGAAAGGAACCCCTAACGGAACTATTCTCTCTGGAAGATGTTTCTTACTAACCATGTAATACAACATAACTAGTTGGGCACTTGTCTGATAAAGCACTAATGACCCCTACGCCTGGTCTCCACGCATACCACGGTTCTTATATAACCGCTATGGTATTTGGACACACTCCGGACCGTCAGGTCCCGAGGTTGAAGCGAAAAGGTCGGCAACGACAAACGATCTACAATCCGGCTAGAAGGCATTACACATGTCAATTCAAAATTACATAGTCATTCTGACTGATTGTATTCCTCTTCTATACCATCTAACAGGCTGTCTAATTTACAGTCCTGCTAGGAATACTTCGCGGCCAACTCTACTTGGTCGTATACTAAGCTCACAGGGATCTCCTTCCCGTCAGGCCCCACTGGTCCGACCTCGGCCATGTGGTTTGGGTCAGACTTCGTAAAATGGGTCTTCACCATGGCCCAGGCTTCCCTAGCGCCTTGTCGGCAGGCCGATATCTTCCACAACCGGAAGCGCCGCCGAGCTTCCTTCAGCTTCTCCGCAAGCTCTCCAAGGCCCTCGGGCATGGAGTGGGCAGGCCATAAGGCTTGGGCAACACCTCGCATCGCCTGCCAAATTCGCTCGTGCAGTTGCATGAGTTCGGGAAGAAGGTCACCCATAGAACCGGGCATCTCCTCTGCAGGACGACTAGTGAGCATACCTACAGACATTACTCTGTTAGTCGACTTCCTCGCTGAACTCTTTTTTTCAAAGTTCGTTCAAGCACTTACTGAATATGCCGCGTCGAAGCCGTTGATTCTCCCTCGTGGAGTCCGACAGCTGGCCACGAACATCTTTAAGTTTGATGTCCAGCCTGGTGTTGGCATCCTGAAGATCATTCTTCTCTCGCCTCACCTTTGTCAACATACTCTCACCGGCCTTTAGCCGGCGTAAGAGTTGTTGCTTTTCCGGATCGAGTCCGGTGCTATCTGCAACATGATTTGTCAGATTTGCACCCACACCACATAATACTAATCTTTCGAAACATATCTTACCTGAGGGGGTCTCTTTGGGCTCCCCTGCTGCGGCTAGTGCGGCCTATAGTTGGGCGTTGCACTTTTCCAGCTCCTGGGACAGTACGGTATTCTTCTCTGTAAGAACCTACTTATTAAATGATCCTTAAATCAGTTGCTCTAACTGTTTCAAGTCTCGGGGGCTACTGGTATATCTATATTTGACCAAAATTTTCTTACCCGTATGTCTTTCACATACTGCTCCGTGGCTCTGGCTAAACCATTTTGAGCAGCACGGAGGTATGCATCTCCCGAATTAAAGGCATCTAAAGCCTCTTGGGAGAAACAAGCGTCGCGTAGAACTGTCCGGCGACACCTGTGGTTCATGGCACTCTCCACTTCAGAATTTGTGGCAGACATCCTATCCGCATCCTCTGTCGGAGGAGCGTCCGGTGCGCGCCTTGTGCTCGCCTCCGCTTCCTGGCCAGATGTTGGAGCCTGGCTAGTGGGGGCGCGATTGGAAACCTCTCCAGATGTAGTCCGGCGAGGTCTCTTCGTTCTGAAGATAGCATGAACGTTAATATGCCCTGACAGAATAACACCAGGGAAACAGAGGGTGCGCTATTCCTTTGCGGCGGCATCTCAGTCCGGACTGCATTCCTTTTTGCCCCATGGGGTCCTGCGGCCCCTCGTTGGCTAGCCGCCGCAGGTTCGGCCTCCTGCCTCGGAAATCTCCCCTGCAAAACACGATTGTCATCAGAAACACCAGAATACGTGAGAGTGGAATCTCTCTCAAGGGAATGAGACTCCGGTTTCTGTCACCTGGGAGGCCGGGATTAACCCTGGGTAATCAGTCGTGATGGCTACCAAGGTATTGTCCTTGCTTAGCTGATGGAACACCCCGTCAATAAGCTCCACCGATATGTCCGCGTCCTCTTCGGAGTCCGGATCGAGGGACCGTTCTGGGTCCTCAGGCTGTGGAGGGCGGCTGTTTATATCCTTTACCTCATGTCGCAGTTCCTGCACTGAAGTCGTTAGACTACATATCTAACCGTGGGAGTATAAAACAAACGGGCAAGCGCAATTATTCACTTACCCAACTTGGAGGATCATACATAGTAAATCCGGCCTGCGGATTGACACGGAGGAATTCCTCCTTTTCTCCCTTGTACAAAGAAGATAAGATCTTTACTAGGGCGGCAGCTGAGGCCGGCCCCTTACGAGCGTAACAGGTGGCGTCATCCTCTCCATTGAAATCCCACATGGGGTGGCCTCTATATTGAAGCGGCTGCACCCCTCGCATAATGCATGCGGCCATGACTCCAATCATGGTTAGTCCGGAATGAGCCAACAGTCTTATCCGGCCCATCAGGTAAAGGACGTCTCTGTCGCTTTCTTTCTGAGAGTTCCACGGACGCCAGCTCAAGCGTTTCTTCAATTGGGGCACTGTTGAACTCAGGGAGACCGACCCGGATAGGGTCCGGTAGCGGGACGTCATCTATGTAAAACCATTCCAAAGGCCAGTCCTCGGACGCCTTCTTTGGGGTTCCGGATAAGTATCCGGTCCCGGCGATGCGCCATACTTCGGCTCCGCCCACTTGGTATATAGACCCCTCTCGAGAACGGGGCACTAGGCAGAATAACCTCTTCCACAGCGTGAAATGAGCCTCAACGCCTAAAAATAGCTCGCAAAGGGCGACGAAACCCGCAATATGTAATACGGAGGCGGGCGTGAGATTGTGCAGCTGGAGGCCGTAGAACTCCAGAAGCCCGCGGAGAAATGGATGAATTGGAAACCCCAGTCCCCTTATTAGATAGGGGACGAGGCACACCCGCTCTCCTTTAGAAGGATTGGGGGTGCTCTCCGCTTGTTTTCCGCCATTATAGGTGGCGAGACCGGCTCGGACCGGGACCATGTATGCCTGAGGGAGAAATCCCTTGGCCTAAAGCGACACTAACTCGCTATGCGGGATGGTGCAACTCTCCCAGTCCCCGGGTTTGGGACCGGAGGGGCGAGGGGAGGAGCTGCGACGGCTGGTCATGTTGGAATGGACCTTTGCTGGAAGCACTCTGATGATAACTCGCGGAGAGGAGAAGATGTGGTTTGGACCTAAATCCCCATCCCGTTAAATAGGCGGCTCATTTATATGGCTAGGGGCGTGGATGTAAAAACGCCCTGGCTTTTTGCATTCATTTGACACGTGGAAGACGGCCATTATTGGGCATGGAAGCCGAGGAACACTACAACAACAACAACAACAACAACAACAACAACAAAGCCTTTAGTCCCAAGCAAGTTGGGGTAGGCTAGAGGTGAAACCCATAAGATCTCGCAACCAACTCATGGCTCTGGCACATGGATAGCAAGCTTCCACGCACCCCTGTCCATAGCTAGCTCTTTGTCGATACTCCAATCCTTCAGGTCTCTCTTAACGGACTCCTCCCATGTCAAAATCGGTCGACCCCGCCCTCTCTTGACATTCTCCGCACGCTTTAGCCGTCCGCTATGCACTAGAGCTTCTGGAGGCTTGCGCTGAATATGCCCAAACCATCTCAAACGATGTTGGACAAGCTTCTCCTTAATTGGTGCTACCCCAACTCTATCTCGTATATCATCATTCCGGACTCGATCCTTCTTCGTGTGGCCACACATCCATCTCAACATACGCATCTCCGCCACACCTAACTGTTGAACATGTCGCCTTTTAGTCGGCCAACACTCCGCACCATACAACATTGCGGGTCGAACCGCCGTCCTGTAGAACTTGCCTTTTAGCTTTTGTGGCACTCTCTTGTCACAGAGAATGCCAGAAGCTTGGCGCCACTTCATCCATCCGGCTTTGATTCGATGGTTCACATCTTCATCAATACCCCCATCCTCCTGCAACATTGACCCCAAATACCGAAAGGTGTCCTTCCGAGGTACCACCTGGCCATCAAGGCTAACCTCCTCCTCCTCACAGCTAGTAGTACTGAGACCGCACATCATGTACTCGGTTTTAGTTCTACTAAGCCTAAACCCTTTCGATTCCAAGGTTTGTCTCCATAACTCTAACTTCCTATTTACCCCCGTCCGACTATCGTCAACTAGCACCACATCATCCGCAAAGAGCATACACCATGGGATATCTCCTTGTATACCCCTTGTGACCTCATCCATCACCAATGCAAAAAGATAAGGGCTCAAAGCTGACCCCTGATGCAGTCCTATCTTAATTGGGAAGTCATCGGTGTCGACATCACTTGTTCGAACACTTGTCACAACATTATTGTACATGTCCTTGATGAGGGTAATGTACTTTGCTGGGACTTTGTGTTTCTCCAAGGCCCACCACATGACATTCCGCGGTATCTTATCATAGGCCTTCTCCAAGTCAATGAACACCATATGCAAGTCCTTCTTATGCTCCCTATATCTCTCCATAAGTTGTTGTACCAAGAAAATGGCTTCCATGGTCGACCTCTCAGGCATGAAACCAAACTGATTTTTGGTCACGCTTGTCATTCTTCTTAAGCGGTGCTCAATGACTCTCTCCCATAGCTTCATTGTATGGCTCATCAGCTTAATTCCACGGTAATTAGTACAACTCTGAACATCTCCCTTGTTCTTGAAGATTGGTACTAATATACTCCGTCTCCATTCTTCTGGCATCTTGTTTGCCTGAAAAATGAGGTTGAAAAGCTTGGTTAGCCATACTATCGCTATGTCCCCGAGACCTTTCCACACCTCAATGGGGATACAATCAGGGCCCATCGCCTTGCCTCCTTTCATCCTTTTTAAAGCCTCCTTCACCTCAGACTCCTGGATGCGCCGCACAGAACGCATGCTGGTCTCATCAAAGGAGTCATTCAGTTCAATGGTAGAACTCTCATTCTCCCCATTGAACAGCTTGTCGAAGGAACACTACATTACAAAAATCAGACGTTATTCCTACAAGTATACAAGATTTGGAGAAGAACCCGCCTTGCAATGCCGAACAATCTGCGCGCCGGACTCGTCGTCATTGAAGCCTGGTTCGGGGGCTACTGAGGGAGTCCTGGATTAGGGGGTGTTCGGGTAGCCAAACTATACCTTCAGCCGGACTCCAGGACTATGAAGATACAAGATTGAAGACTTCGTCTTGTGTCTGGATGGGACTTTCCTTGGCGTGGAAGGCAAGTTTGGCGATGCGGATATTCAAGATCTCCTACCATTGTAACCCACTCTATGTAACCCTAACCCTATCGAGTGTCTATATAAACCGGAGGGTTGTAGTCCGTAGGCAATCAACTCCATATACAACAATCATACCATAGGCTACCTTCTAGGGTTTAGACTCCTTGATCTCGTGGTAGATCTACTCTTGTACTACCCATATTATCAATATTAAGCAAGCAGGACATAGGGTTTTACCTCCATCCAGAGGGCCCGAACCTGGGTAAAACATCGTGTTCCCTGCCTCCTGTTACCATCCGGCCTAGACGCACAGTTCGGGACCCACTACCCGAGATCTGCCGGTTTTGACACCGACAGGACTAACCTATTAACCGGAGGCCCAGCCCAGAATTGCTGTTTTTGCCTATTTCGGTGTTTCGAAGAAAAGGAATATCAAACGGAGTCGAAATGAAACGAAATCAACTAGAGAAGTTATTTTTGGAAGAAAAGCTACCGGATGGACTTGCACCCCACGTCAGGAGCCAAGGGAGGTGCTCACGAAGGAGGGCCCTGTTGGGGAACGTAGCAGAAATTCAAAATTTTCCTACGTGTCACCAAGATCTATCTATGGAGAAACCAGCAACGAGGGGAAGGAGAGTGCATCTACATACCCTTGTAGATCGCTAAGCGGAAGCGTTCAAGAGAACGGGGTTGAAGGAGTCGTACTCGTCGTGACCCAAATCACCGGAGATCCTAGTGCCGAACGGACGGCACCTCCGCGTTCAACACACGTACAGCCCGATGACGTCGCCCATGTCTTGATCCAGCAAGGTGAGAGGGAGAGGTTGAGGAAGACTCCATCCAGCAGCAGCACAACGGCGTGGTGGTGATGGAGGAGCGTGGTAGTCCAGCAGGGCTTCGCCAAGCACCGCGGAAGAGGAGGAGTACGAGAGGTAGGGCTGCGCCAAGAGGGAGAAGTTCTCGTGTGTTGGGTAGCCCCAAAACCCCCACTATTTATAGGAGGAGGGGAGGGGGCTGCGCCCCCTCTAGGGTTCCCTCCCCAGGGGTGGCGGCAGCCCCCAGATGGCATCTGGTGCGGCCAGAAGGGGGAGAGGGGGGAGGCGCACCTAGGGTGGGCCTTAGGGCCCATCTACCCTAGGGTTTGCCCCCTTCCCCACTTCCCTTGCGCCTTGGGCCCTGTGGGGGGGCGCACCAGTCCACCTGGGGCTGGTCCCCTCCCACACTTGGCCCATGCTGCCCTCCAAGGTTGGTGGCCCCACTTGGTGGACCCCCGGGACCCTCCCGGTGGTCCCGGTACGTTACCGGAAAAACCCGAAACTTTTCCGGTGACCAAAACAGGACTTCCCATATATAAATCTTTACCTCCGGATCATTCCAGAACTCCTCGCGACGTCCGGGATCTCATCCGGGACTCCGAACAACATTCGGTAACCACATACAAACTTCCTTTATAACCCTAGCGTCATCGAACCTTAAGTGTGTAGACCCTACGGGTTCGGGAGACATGCAGACATGACCGAGACGTTCTCCGGTCAATAACCAACAGCGGGATCTGGATACCCATGTTGGCTCCCACATGTTCCACGATGATCTCATCGGATGAACCACGATGTCAAGGACTCAATAGATCCCGTATTCAATTCCCTTTGTCTAGCGGTATTTTACTTGCCCGAGATTCGATCGTCGGTATACCGATACCTTGTTCAATCTCGTTACCGGCAAGTCTCTTTACTCGTTCCGTAACACATCATCCCGTGATCAACCCCTTGGTCACATTGTGCACATTATGATGATGTCCTACTGAGTGGGCCCAGAGATACCTCTCCATTTACACGGAGTGACAAATCCCAGTCTCGATCCGTGTCAACCCAACAGACACTTTCAGAGATACCTGTAGTGCACCTTTATAATCACCCAATTACGTTGTGATGTTTGGTACACCCAAAGCACTCCTACGGTATCCGGGAGTTACACGATCTCATGGTCTAAGGAAGAGATACTTGACATTGGCAAAGCTCTAGCAAACGAACTACATGATCTTTGTGCTATGCTTAGGATTGGGTCTTGTCCATCACATCATTCTCCTAATGATGTGATCCCGTTATCAATGACATCCAATGTCCATAGCCAGGAAACCATGACTATCTGTTGATCACAACGAGCTAGTCAACTAGAGGCTCACTAGGGACATATTGTGGTCTATGTATTCACACGTGTATTACGATTTCCGGATAATACAGTTATAGCATGAATAAAAGACTATTATCATGAACAAAGAAATATAATAATAACACTTTTATTATTGCCTCTAGGGCATATTTCCAACAGGCCCCCCCTAGGGAGTGCCCCCTGCCTCGTGCGGCCCCGAAGCTCCACCGACGTACTTCCTGCACCCATATATACCTATGTATCTGAAAACTGCCAAAACAGACGATAGATCGGGAGTTCCGCTGCCAGAAGCCTCCGTAGCCACCAAAAACCAATCTAGACCCGTTCCGGTACCCTGCCGGAGGGGGAATCCTTCTCCGGTGGCGATCTTCATCATCCTGGTGCTCTCCATGACGAGGAGGGAGTAGTTCTCCCTAGGGGCTGAGGGTATGTATCAATAGCTATGTGTTTGATCTCTCTCTCTCTCTCTCTCTCTCTCGTGTTCTTGAGATGATACGATCTTGATGTATTACGAGCTTTGCTATTATAGTTGGATCTTATGTTTCTCCTCCCCCTCTACTCTCTTGTAATGAACCGAGTTTCCCCTTTGAAGTTATCTTATCGGATTGAGTCTTTATAGATTTGAGAACACTTGATGTATGTCTTGCCATGGATATCTGTGGTGACAATGGGATATCACATGATTCACTTGATGTATGTTTTGATAATCAACTTGCGGGTTCCGCCCATGAACCTATGCATAGGGGTTGGCACACGTTTTCGTCATGATTCTCTGTTAGAAACTTTGGGGCACTCTTTGAGGTCCTTTATGTTGGTTGAATAGATGAATCTGAGATTGTGTGACGCATATAGTATAATCATACCCACGGATACTTGAGGTGACATTGGAGTATCTAGGTGACATTAGGGTTTTGGTTGATTTGTGTCTGAAGGTGTTATTCTAGTACGAACTCTAGGGCTGTTTGTGACACTTATAGGAATAGCCCAACGGATTGATTGGAAAGAATAACTTTGAGGTGGTTCGTACCCTACCATAATCTCTTCGTTTGTTCTCCGCTATTACTAACTTTGGAGTGACTCTTTGTTGCATGTTGAGGGATCGTTATATGATCCAATTATGCTATTATTGTTGAGAGGACTTGCACTAGTGAAAGTATGAACCCTAGGCCTTGTTTCAACACATTGCAATACCATTTACGCTCACTTTTATCATTACTTACCTTGCTGTTTTTATATTTTTATATTATAAATACCTTTATCTACCATCCATATACCACTTGTTTCACCATCTCTTCGCCGAACTAGTGCACCTATACAATTTACCATTGTATTGGGTGTGTTGGGGACACAAGAGACTCTTTGTTATTTGGTTGCAGGGTTGCCTGAGAGAGACCATCTTCATCCTATGCCTCCTACGGATTGATAAACCTTAGGCCATCCACTTGAGGGAAATTTGCTACTGTCCTACAAACCTCTGCACTTGGAGGCCCAACAACGTCTACAAGAAGAAGGTTGTGTAGTAGACATCAAGCTCTTTTCTGGCGCCGTTGCCGGGGAGGTTAGTGCTTGAAGGTTTATCTTTAGATCTTGCAATCGAGTCTTTTAGTTTCTTGTTTTATCACTAGTTTAGTTTATAAAAGAAAATTGCAAAAAAATGGAATTAAGTTTGCCTCATACGCTTCATCTTTTAAATATCTTTCATGAGTATGATGGAAAGGATAATTGTGCTCAAGTGCTAGAAGAAGAAATCTATAAAATGTTTGGCACTAAATATTTGAATCATGAGCATGATTGCAATGTTGTTAGTATGAATTCCTTGAATATCCATGATGCTAATGATATGCAAAGCCACAAGCTTGGGGAAGCTATGTTTGATGAAGATGATATTTTTTGTCCCCCAAGTTTTGATGAGCAAATTTATTATGATGAAAGCATGCCTCCTATCTATGATGATTATTGTGATGACACGTATGCTTTAATGAATAATAATAACAATGAAACTTGTCATCTTGATTTCAATTTTCAATCCCATGATAGTTACTTTGTTGAGTTTGTTCCCACTACTATTAATGAGAAGAATTTTGCTTATATGGAGAGTAGTAAATTTTCTATGCTTGTAGATCATGAAAAGAATGCTTTAGGTGCTGGTTATATTGTTGAATTCATTCATGATGCTACTGAAAATTATTATGAGGGAGGAATATATGCTTGTAGGAATTGCAATAATATCAAGTTTCCTCTCTATGTGCTTAAAGTTTTGAAGTTATGCTTGTTTTACCTTCCTATGCAAGTTGATTCTTGTTCCCACAAGTTGTTTGCTCACAAAATCCCTATGCATAGGAAGTGGGTTAGACTTAAATGTGCTAGTCATATTCTTCATGATGCTCTCTTTATGTTTCAATTCTTATCTTTTATGTGAGCATCATTGAAATCATCATGCCTAGCTACGGGCATTAAACGATAGCGCTTGTTGGGAGGCAACCCAACTTTATTTTTGTTCCTTGCTTTTTGTTACTGTTTAGTAATAAATAATTCATCTAGCCTCTGTTTAGATGTGGTTTTATGCTTTTAATTAGTGTTTGTGCCAAGTAGAACCTTTGGGAAGACTTGGGGGAAGTCTTTATGATCATGCTGTAAAAAACAGAAACTTTAGCGCTCACGAGAACTGCTGCCATTTTTATTTGGAAAGTGATATTTAGTTAATTCTATTTGCATATGATTAATAGATAAATTCCTCAGGTCCTGCAATTTATTTGATAATTTTATGAGTTCCAGAAGTATACATTTGATCTATATTACTACAGACTGTTCTGTTTTTGACAGATTCTGTTTTCATTGTGTTGTTTGCTTATTTTGATGAATCTATGGCTAGTGAAATAGTTTATAAACCATATAGAAGTTGGAATACAGTAGGTTTAACACCAATATAAATAAAGAATGATTTCATTACAGTACCTTGAAGTGGTGTTTTGTTTTCTTTCGCTAACGGAGCTTACGAGTTTTCTGTTAAGTTTTGTGTTGTGAAGTTTTCAAGTTTTGGGTAAAGATTCGATGGACTATTGAATAAGGAGTGGCAAGAGCCTAAGCTTGGGAATGCCCAAGGCACCCCAAGGTAATATTCAAGGACAACCAAGAGCCTAATCTTGGGGATGCCCCGGAAGGCATCCCCTCTTTCGTCTTCGTTCATCGGTAACTTTACTTGGAGCTATATTTTTATTCACCACATGATATGTGTTCTGCTTGGAGCGTCAATTTATTTTGTTAGGATTTTCTTGATGTTATTTATAACAATGTTTTGCATCTTTTATTTCAATAAAAGTGGCATTGATAGCCTTTACTATGCCTATGTTACAAGTGTACATGTTGCTGTTTGAAAACAGAAAGTTTACCGCTGTTGCAATAATTCCCTAGAAAATTCAGAATGTGATAAAATGTTGAAACCTTTTGAATATTAAGATCTTATAAATTTACTACAGCAGGAATTTTATTTCATAATTTTTGGAGCTAGGAAAGTATGGATGTTGCTGCATTCTTTACAGACTATCCTGTTTAGGCAGATTGCTGTTATGTTTGCATTGTTTGCATATGTTTGCTTCTTTAATGATTCTATTTCAGGATAGGACTATTAAATATGCAGAGGCATTTAGTATGCAATGTTGAATAATAATTTTAGTGATTTTCTACAGTATAGTATGATAAGGTTTTTGCAATGGTTTATACTAACTTATCTCACGAGTCCTTGTTGAGTTTTGTGTGGATGAAGCTTTTGAGATTTAGGGAGACAGTGATATGAGAGGAATTAAGGAGACACAAAAAGCTCAAGCTTGGGGATTCCCAAGGCACCCCAAGATAATATTTCAAGAAGTCTCAAGTGTCTAAGCTTGGGGATGCCCCGGTTGGCATCCCTCCTTTCTTCTTCAACAACTATCGGTTAGTATAGGTTGATCCTAAGTTTTTGCTTCTTCACATGATGTTTGCTATTATTAGATGTCATTTTATTTTATTTCATTTTGCTTGCTGTTTGAATAAAATACCAAGATCTGAAATTCTTAAATGTTAGAGAGTCTTCACATAGTTGCATAATTATTCGACTACTCATTGATCTTCACTTATATCTTTTGGAGTAGTTTGTCATTTGCTCTAGTGCTTCACTTATATCTTTTAGAGCATGGTGATATTTTTATTTTGAATAAATAGATGAACTCTCATGCTTCACTTAGATTATTTTGAGAGTCTTAAATAGCATGGTAATTTGCTTAAAATCCTAATATGCTAGGTATACAAGATTAGTAAAACTTTCTTATGAGTGTGTTGAATACTAAGAGAAGTTTGATGCTTGATGATTGTTTTGAGATATGGAGGTAATAATATCAAAGTCGTGCTAGTTGAGTAGTTGTGAAATTGAGAAATGCTTGTGTTGAAGTTCGCAAGTCCCGTAGCATGCACATATGGTAAATGTTATGTAACAAATTTGAAACATGAGGTGTTATTTGATTGTCCTCCTTATGAGTGGCGGTTGGGGACGAGCGATGGTCTTTTCCTACCAATCTATCCCCTAGGAGCATGCGCGTAGTGCCGAGGTTTTTGATGACTTGTAGATTTTTGCAATAACTATGTGAGTTCTTTATGACTAATGTTGAGTCCATGGATTATACGCACTCTCACCCTTCCACCCTTGCTAGCCTCTTCGGTACCGTGCATTGCCCTTTCTCACATCGAGAGTTGGCGCAGACTTCCCCGGTGCATCCAAACCCCGTGATATGATACGCTCTTTCACACATAAACCTCCTTATATCTTCCTCAAAACAGCCACCATACCTACATATTATGGCATTTCCATAGCCATTCCAAGATATATTGCCATGCAACTTTCCATCGTTCTGTTTATTATGACACGCATCATTATTGTCATATTGCTTAGCATGATCATGTAGTTGACATCGTATTTGTGGCAAAGCCACCGTTCATAATTCTTTCATACATGTCACTCATGAATCATTGCACATCCCGGTACACCGCCGGAGGCATTCATATAGAGTCATCTTTGTTCTAATATCGAGTTGTAATCATTGAGTTGTAAATAAATAGAAGTGTGATGATCATCATTATTAGGGCATTGTCCCAAGTGAGGAATAAAAAAAAGAGAAAGGCCATAAAAAAGAGAAGGCCCAAAAAAAGAGAAAGGCCATAAAAAAAGAAGAGAAGGCCCAAATAAAAAAATAAAAAAAGAGAGAAAAAGACAGAAGGGACAATGCTACTATCCTTTGCCACACTTGTGCTTCAAAGTAGCACCATGATCTTCATGATAGAGAGTCTCATGTTATCACTTTCATATACTAGTGGGAATTTTTCATTATAGAACTTGGCTTGTATATTCCAACAATGGGCCTCCTCAAGTGCCCTAGGTCTTCGTGAGCAAGCAAGTTGGATGCACACCCACTAGTTTCTTTTGTTGATCTTTCATACATTTATAGCTCTAGTGCATCTGTTGCATGGCAATCCCTACTCCTTGCATTAACATAAATCGGTGGGCATCTCCATAGCCCATTGATTAGCCTCATTGATGTGAGACTTTCTCCTTTTTTTGTCTTCTCCACATAACCCCCTCATTATTCTATTCCACCCAAAGTGCTATGTCCATGGCTTGCGCTCATGTATTGCGTCAAAATTTATAAGTATGAAACAATTGCTTGGCTTGTCATATGGGTTGTGCATGATGATAGCATTCTTGTGTGACGAAAATGAAACATGACTAAACTATATGATTTTGTAGGGATGAACTTTCTTTGGCCATGTTATTTTGAGAAGACATAATTGCTTAGTTAGTATGCTTGAAGTATTATCATTTTTATGTCAATATGAACTTTTGTCTTGAATCTTTCAGATCTGAATATTCATACCACAATTAAGAAGAATTACATTAAAATTATGCCAAGTAGCACTCCGCATCAAAAATCTGTTTTTATCATTTACCTACTCGAGGACGAGCAGGAATTAAGCTTGGGGATGCTTGATACGTCTCCAACGTATCTATAATTTTTGATTACTCCATGCTATGTTATCTACTGTTTTGGGCAATATTGGGCTTTATTATCCACTTTTATATTATTTTTGGGACTAACCTATTAACCGGAGGCCCAGCCCAGGATTGCTATTTTTTGCCTATTTCAGTGTTTCGAAGAAAAGGAATATCAAACGGAGTCGAAACGAAACGAAATCAACTAGAGAAGTTATTTTTGGAAGGAAAGCTACCGGATGGACTTGCACCCCACGTCAGGAGCCAAGGGAGGTGCTCACGAGGGTGGGGGCGCCCCCCTGAGGGCGCGCCCCCTGCCTCGTGGGGCCCCCGAAGCTCCACCGATGTACTTCCTGCACCCATATATACCTATGTATCCTAAAACTTCCAGAACAGACGATAGATCGGGAGTTCCACCGCCAGAAGCCTCCGTAGCCACTAAAAACCAATCTAGACCAGTTCCGGCACCCTGCCGGAGGGGGAATCCTTCTCCGGTGGCCATCTTCATCATCCCGGTGCTCTCCATGACGAGGAGGGAGTAGTTCTCCCTCGGGGCTGAGGGTATGTACCAGTAGCTATGTGTTTGATCTCTCTCTCTCTCTCTCTCGTGTTCTTGAGATGATACGATCTTGATGTATCGCGAGCTTTGCTATTATAGTTGGATCTTATGTCCCCCCCCTACTCTCTTGTAATGAATTGAGTTTCCCCTTTGAAGTTATCTTATCGAATTGAGTCTTTATAGATTTGAGAACACTTGATGTATGTCTTGCCGTGGATATCTGTGGTGACAATGGGATATCACGTGATTCACTTGATGTATGTTTTGGTGATCAACTTGCGGGTTCCGCCCATGAACCTATGCATAGGGGTTGGCACACGTTTTCGTCGTGATTCTCCGATAGAAACTTTGGGGCACTCTTTGAGGTCCTTTGTGTTGGTTGAATAGATGAATCTGAGATTGTGTGACGCATATCGTATAATCATACCCACGGATACTTGAGGTGACATTGGAGTATCTAGGTGACATTAGGGTTTTGGTTGATTTGTGTCTTAATGTGTTATTCTAGTAAGAACTCTAGGGCTGTTTGTGACACTTATAGGAATAGCCCAACGGATTGATTGGAAAGAATAACTTTGAGGTGGTTTTGTACCCTACATAATCTCTTCGTTTGTTCTCCGCTATTAGTGACTTTGGAGTGACTCTTTGTTGCATGTTGAGGGATAGTTATATGATCCAATTATGTTATTATTGTTTAGAGGACTTGCACTACTGAAAGTATGAACCCTAGGCCTTGTTTCAACACATTGCAATACCGTTTACGCTCACTTTTATCATTAGTTACCTTGTTGTTTTTATATTTTCAGATTACAAATACCTTTATCTACCATCCATATACCACTTGTTTCACCATCTCTTCGCCGAACTAGTGCACCTATACAATTTACCATTGTATTGGGTGTGTTGGGGACACAAGAGACTCTTTGTTATTTGGTTGCAGGGTTGCTTGAGAGAGACCATCTTCATCCTACGCCTCCTACGGATTGATAAACCTCAGGTCATCCACTTGAGGGAAATTTTCTACTGTCCTACAAACCTCTGCACTTGGAGGCCCAACAACGTCTACAAGAAGAAGGTTGTGTAGTAGACATCAGAGGCCGAGTGTCGGTTTCTGTTTTTTGTGTGCCTATTTTAGTGTTTCGTAGAAAAGGAATATCAAACGGAATCCAAACAGAACGAAACCTTCGCGAGGATCTTTCTTGGAACAAATGCAAACCAGGAGACTTGGAGCTGAAGTCTGGAACTCCGTGAAGCTTCCATGAGGCAGCCCCCACCGTCGTGGGCCCCACGGAGCTCCACCGACGTACTTCTTTCGAATATATATATATATACTCTTATACCCTAAAAACATCAGGGGGAGCCACGAAACCACTTTTCCACCGCCAAAACCTTTTGTACCCGTGAGATCCCATCTAGGGCCTTTTCCGGCGATCAGCCAGAGGGAGATTCGATCACGGAGGGCTTCTACATCAACACCATAGCCTCTATGATGATGTGTGAGTAGTTTACCACAGATCTTCGGGTCCATAGTTATTAGCTAGATGGCTTCTTCTCTCTCTTTGGTTCTCAATACAAAGTTCTCCTTGATGTTCTTGGAGATCTATTCGATGTAATACTTTTTTGTGATGTGTTTATCGAGATCCAATGAATTGTGGATTTATGATCAAGTTTATCTATGAATAATATTTGGTTCTTCTCTGAATTCTTATATGCATGATTTGATATCTTTGCTAGTCTCTTCGAATTATCGGTATAGTTTGGCCTACTAGATTGGTCTTTCTTGCAATGGGAGAAGTGCTTAGCTTTGGGTTCAATCTTGTGGTGTCCTTTCCCAATGACAGTAGGGGCAGCAAGGCACGTATTGTATTGTTGCCATCGAGGATAAAAATATGGGGTTTATATCATATTGCTTGATTTTATCCCTCTACATCATGCCATCTTGCTTAATGCATTACTCTGTTCTTATGAACTTAATACTCTAGATGCATGCTGGATAGCGGTCGATGTGTGGAGTAATAGTATTATATGCAGAATCGTTTCGTTCTACTTAACATAGACGTGATGCCTATATTTCATAATCATTGCCTAGATATTCTTATAACTATGTGCTCTTCTATAAATTGCTCGGTAGTAATTTGTTCACCCACCATAATACTTGTTATCATGAGAGAAGCCACAAGTGAAACCTATGGCCCCCGGGTCTCTTTCTTATTATATTGCATCTCTTTTATTTACATCGCATCTCATTTACTATTTTGCAATCTATACAAAAAAATAACAAAAATATTTACCTTACTATCTTTTGTCAGATCTCAGTTCCGCAAGTGACCGTGAAGGGATTGACAATCCCTTTATCGCGTTGGTTGCGAGGTTCTTGATTGTTTGTGCAGGTACTCGGTGACTTGCGTGTTATCTCCTACTGGATTGATACCTTGGTTCTCAAAAACTGAGGGAAATACTTACGCTACTTTGCTGCATCACCCTTTCCTCTTCAAGGGAAAACCAACGCATACTCAAGAGGTAGCACGAGGCACCGCGGTACTACCGTATGCACGGCAGGGGCTAGACCAGCCCTGATGCGTTGAAGCGAAGAGCGGTAGAACCGCCGGAGCGGTACTACCGCTCCCCCTTGCGGTACAACCGCAAGGCAGGGATTGTCTAGGCTGGGAAGGCGCGGACATAAAAAATTACATCCGTGACTAGTTTCGCTGAGTTCAATTCTGTGCAAAAATCCGACACGG
Organism: Triticum aestivum; assembly: GCF_018294505.1. NCBI lineage: Eukaryota > Viridiplantae > Streptophyta > Magnoliopsida > Poales > Poaceae > Triticum > Triticum aestivum. The sequence goes on along the minus strand of NC_057806.1, from coordinate 363,821,507 downwards.
TACTACCGCAAACCAGGAGCGGTACTACCGCATAGGGCGCGGATGTAAAAAATTACATCCGCCCCTACATCCGCTCGTGCTGCTGTGTCTGGCCTGAGGCCACGGTACTACCGTGCCCATGGAGCGGTACTACCGTAAGGACTTGTAGTACTACCGTGCCCCTGCCCGGTACTACCGCAAGGGCTTGTGGTACTACCGCTCCCAAGAGCAGTACTACCGCATGCCCCAGCACAACAACACTAGGAGTCCTTCATTTTGCAGAGACACGGAAAAACGAAGGATGCTCCAAAGAGCCAAAAGAAAGGTGGTGCAAAAGGAACAGACGTGTATGTGATGATTCCACCCAAACCTTTCCAAAGCGGACCCCCTCTTAATAGTACGGCTTTCCTACGACTCAAATCCACCGAAAAGAAACGTAAAGAAGCGCCGTCTTCAATAGGCTTCGAGGGGCACCAAATCGTCTTGTGCCTAGACATGATATTGTTAGGTAACGCTTAGAAAGCAAAAAAGACCGACTTACGCATCAGCCCAGGACCACTATGGAGACTGCATACAAGGTTTGATCTTTTTCGTTACCGACTCGTAGCGCAGCGGGAAGTAGAGTCGATGACGATCGGCGGTGCAGATCCCGGCAGCTAGGATTTACAACCTCCCACCCATGAGGATGTATACCATCATCTACCTCTTAGACAGCCCTCTGGGAGGTGGTCGGACAGTCCCCCGGACGGTGTCGCGGACAGCCCTTCGGGAGGACCTTCGAAACACGGATGGTCACTCGGATAGCCCTTTGGAAGGACCTTTGAAACTCGGACGATCACACGGCAGCCCTTCAGGAGGCACTCCCGAACTAAGACCAAAACTATGATCTCTCTACAGAGTTTCACACATACGGTGTCATCTATCCAGCAGGGCTTCGCTGTCCAGAACTAGTTCCCACCGAAACCCAGATAGCCTTTCGGCTCTACGAAACTATTTCGCGGGGAGGGAGAGAGAAGCCAGATCATTGCAATGGCACTTGTATGTGAGAAAGAGTGAGTGTGGAGAGTTCCTCTCCACCTCTATTTATAGGAAAACCCAAGGGGTAGGGGGAAACATGAATAACCCAAAATGCCCACACTTTATGTCACACATAAAAGGGCATAAAGGGCATAAAGGGATGACAAGTGGAGCTCCATGGAGGAGCTGCACCCTCCAACGTCCCACCTTCATGCCCCCCAAAGGGGGTTCCTTGATCCCCAAGTCCTTCTAGAAGCCTTTTGGGAAAAGCCCCAAAAGGTGGCTTTCCATAAATATCCCAAAAAGCACTTTCACTATTCCCGACGACATTTTTCAGCGTCCGTTCGAACTGAAAATATTTATGTGGGATTAGAACATTTCCATTACCCACTAAAATAATTTTCAATGCGTTCCGAAACAATTCCGAATTAGTGATTTTCATCTGCGAAAAGCATGTGAAGTGGTTCCGGCAGGTCCGGAGCAATTCCAGCTTTTATCCCGGAAAATTCCAGAAAGTTCCCAAAATGACTCTGGCACACTCCAAGAATTATCAAGCATGTGCCGAAACCAATTTAACTTAATAGTATATCCCGAAACAACTTTTCGGTTTCACCGAAACTCATCCAATGACCTCTCTCTGCGGAACTTTTCCGCTGTCCGAAACTTTTCGGTGTCCGAAACTTTTTCGGTGATTTTCTTTCAGACTCCCTGTCTAGTATTCAGTAGATAGATGACCCTTAAGTGTGTGACCCTATAGGTTCGGTGAAGTATAGACATGACCCGGAACCCCTTCCGATCAATGATCAACATCGGAGCCGTGGACACCCATATTAACCCCTATACCCACACGAATGAATATTCGAGTGAACCTCCAGTTGCAGTGAGCTATTCCTGTTGCTTCACGATATGTCACAAACACCCGAGGTGAGATTTATTGCATCCCTGTTGACGAACAATTTGTCCACCATGCAAGTTACCTCATTACTGGTTTTGTTCTCTTTTCTCGTTTCCGTGTTCCGGCATCCCAGTGATCAAATCACAAGGTGTCTGGCCAGACGATTATGTATACCGTAACACCGAGAGGGCCCGAGAATATCTCTCCATCGTCGGAGGAGCAAATCCTAATCTTGAGCTATCAAGTTACTTGACATACTTTTCCATGAACCTGCAAGCCGCCGTAATAGCCACCCATTTACGAATGACGTTTAACAAACCCCAAAGTTCATGAAGCAAGCATGAAGAAACTCAATACTCTCATGGTCTAAGGAATCATGCAACCGTTAACCATCTCTGTGTTATGTACCATTAAACTTGTGATGAATGTATCTCATAGCATAACATCAATTCGGGTCGATTCAACACAAATGTTCTTATAACATTGTGCCCTCAAAGTTGCTGGCATATACATGCCCATGATTGGGAAAACATAATCATCATGCAATACTTGAGCTAGTCTTAGAGGCATGACTAGGAATACATTGTATCGTTTATTATTCCACATGTGCACATGGGTTTTCCCCAGAGCCTTTATGGATATACGGGCTCGGGAACCACAGCAGTTATAGCATGGAACATAAACATAATCATGAACTTGGAGATAAATAATATCATTTATTATTGCCTCTAGGGCATATCACCTATAGACTCCCACTTGCACTAGAGTCAATAATCTAGTTAAGCTAATGCACTTTACACCTATGGCATACCGGTGTAAAAAATGCTTCGCATGTGGTATAGCCTGATGTCCATCAGATCTGACAATGTCAGCTCTGTGTGTATCTCTGCATATCCTCACATTTTCACGCTTTCACAAAATTCATATTTTGTGCGGACTTGGCTTTGTATATATGTGAATCATTGGTCGAAACCTGATTCCTCAGACTAAGTTATGGTTCAATTATCTGTAATAATGTCCCATTGACCAAAGCCTTCTTGGAACCATACTAAGTTCATGAATGAACTATATGATTCAACATCTTTGTCTTTGTCTCTTCTAAAGCGGCAACATACTTCGCCTCTGTTAAAGTATTTGCCTCAATAACTTGTTTTGAACAATTTCCAACTAACTACACTACCATATTGTGTGTTAAACAAAGCACTCAATTTAGATCGAAAATCGCATGGAGAAATGATGAAGATTGTATCGATTTAACCTTTTACAACAAACTCTTCACGATCTCCTTGCGAGAAAACATGTCATCATTGCTACTTTAGTACTCAATGATCCTTTTTTCACTGTTGTCCCATGAACAATACTTTTGATCACTTTGGTATCTATACTCGCAACAGCTTGGGAGTATTGGACATCCCTGGTTGTTTTACATACCATGGAATACATGACTAATCCAAACACAGGAGTGTGTGGAATCTCCATCATGTATTTTGCTCATCAGTGTTTTGGGACACCGATTCTTGCAAAAACTCTTTCCATGCGACTTTGGCAAGAATCACTCCTTGTCGTTCTTAGTGCTAAACGGTTTTAGCATCTTGTCAATATGTATTTTTGCTCAGCCCTATTAGTTAAATCTATCTCCATAGATCATTATGCCTAATATCAAGGCTATTTAGCCCAAGCACTTCATTGAAAAACTATTTTCAAATGAAGTCCTAATTCGTGTGAACAAATTTATTTCCAATTAACAATGTGTCAAGCACACAAGGTTTTCAGAAATATTATTATCCTCCCACTTACTTTCTTTGAACCACAAGCATCTTCGTTAGCCATTTATGAAGTCAAACCCCTTTGACCATTCCATCAAAAAGAAGATTCCAACTCCATTTTGCTCTCTTCTGTCCATTGCTGGAACTCTGAAGCTAGCATACTTACTAGCATCCTCTGGACCGACAAAATACATTGGATTGTATCACATACAAGTCCTAGGTTGTATTTCATTTCATGGAAATTCTTTTGTCATCCATGTTTCATATCTCACGTTTTGAAATATGTATTAATTGCTAGTTTAAGCCAAATCGACTTTAAGCATTGCTACAGTGAGACAATCTCATTGTAGTCAACTCCTTGAACTTGTTATTGCAACAAGTCGAGCTTAATGGATAAAACAGTTTTATCCGTATCAGTTTATAGTCCCATCACAATCCGTTAGACTCCAAGTCTTTCGGAGGGTTTATCAAGATTTAAATCTTGAATCATTTATGGAAACTATTCGGATCATATTGGCATTTAGCCAATTCTGGAGTTAGGGCCCATCAACACTTCATTGTGTATCATAAGTATACTGTTGTCTAACAATAATATCTCGTTTGCGCACCTTAGAGGTTTGCACAAGCTTTTCCTATGTTGTTCAGCTGCAAGTTCGACCGAAGTCCATACATCTCATGTAGAGGCTTCCATATCAGTCGCAGTAGGAAACTCTGGAATCACTTCCAAGGTTCCTTTCATTTGACCTGATGACAAAGATACTTGTTATCTCATGGAGCTGCACTATCCTCCCACTTACCCTTTTGCAAGAACTATTCTCTTTAAAAGCATATCGTTTTGTGGCAAAAATCCTTTACCTCGGTATAGTGGTGGGGGAATACCAAATGACTTGGGATAACTTACAAAAGTAGCACTTGCCTGATTTGGAATAGGTTTGTAACCTTTTACACAAACCCTATATTCCAAATGTTAAGAAAAGATATAACATGGTTGGGCATACCATACCATGCTGTCATTTCAACAGACTTGATGGAGCTCTTTTCAGTGTAAAAGCCGCAGTCTCTAAAGCATTACTCTTTAAAAGTTATAATGGCAAATTTATTGATGTCATCTTTGATCTTACCATGTCATAAATGGTTTGATTACATCTTCACAGACATTCCACTCATAGTGGTGTTCCAGGAGGTGTAAGTTATGGAACTCTTTTCACAACTCATCAGACATTCGCTAAACTTGTAACTCAGATATTCCTTTCTGCAATCAAATTGTAGAAACATAATTTCCTCTTTACAATAACTTCTACTTCATTTTTGAAAACCTTTCGAATGATTTCAAAAGATCCAGACTTACGTCTCATCAAGCAAATATCCATATATCTACTTGGGTCATTTCTAAAGATATATAAATCCACTACTTGCAACAACATGTATTAAACTACACACATCAAAATGTATGATCACCAATAAGTTTGTTGCTCGTTCCTTATGGCCTGTGAACGGTATTTCAGTCACTTCACTTTTTGGAGGAAAGTTGCAAGTGTCAGATGCTTCAAAATCAAACGACTTCAAAATCTATCTTAATGGATTTTTTCCAAGCGGGTTTCTCCAATGTGACCAAATGCAGTGCCACACATATGTGGTATTCTCATAGTCTTGCAACATTTAGTGTCTGTGTTATGGATGTATCATTTCACCATCAATATTCATAACATACATCCCATCTTGGATGGAAGCATGGCCCTTTATGTTATTCATAATACTGAACAACAATTGTTCTTTTATGAATAACCCTTTTGCAATAAACATTGTGCAATGGGCTAGAGTGTAAGAAACTCTAAAATGAATTATGAAAGTAAACACAGAGGTAATATATTAATATCATTATTCATAACATACATCTCATTCATAATGAAAGTATGGCCCTTATGTTTATTCATAATACTAAACATCAAAAGTTCTCTTATGAACAACCTTCTTGCAAGATACCTTATGCAAAGGGCTAGAGTGTGAGAAACTCTAAAATGAATTATGAAAGAAAATACATAGGTAATACACCGATGGAAGGTATAGTAACTTTTACTATGTTCCCAACACGTATTAAAACCTCATTCCTGGCTAGTCTTTTAGGCCATAGTAGCTCTTACATTGATTCGCAATAGAATGCAATCGAGCAGGTATCTTTGTGATTAACACACAATACCCAAGAATTAGTGATTAACACGTTTAACCATAATTCCCAAGAACTATATCTTTGACCAGCCTTCTATACATCAAAAACTTGTATGACATTCATACATGAGCTGGATATTCTAGTCATCTTTCTTTCTGCCTTTATACTTCTAACAGTTTAACTTTTAGTATTTCTCCTACTCGCAAAAGAAGCACCAACTTAAGAGTGGCGTTAGCCCTGGACTTCCTAGGCGTGTAAGTAATACTAACACCCTTTGGACACATCCTTTCTCTTTAAGTTGTTGTTTTATTCACCTTTCATCATATGACAAGCATTCTTCTAGATCCCTCTCTTATCAGTCTAATGCATAGTAAACACTTTACTAATAATTTGCAAACAAACATTGCTTTGGATATTTCATATCTTTCAGCCTTTGTTTGTATCTGAAAATTAATTTTCAGTTCCATGAATATCACATAACTATCCCAAACTTTCAAAGTTCGAGTTTAATGGAAGCAAACATATTGCACTTGACCGCAACAGAATTCTAGCTTTTGGATTGAAGGACGAGAGTCTCGTCATCCATTGCATTTAGCGGGAGTATACGGAAAGCATGCGATAGGACAAAGTCCTTCTCGGCACTTTTGAGGACAATCCTCACATTACGTTACCAACCGTAATGTTTTAACCAGATATTTAATAGCTATTCAATTTTAACAGGGAAGGTGGAAACGCGAGCCATTATTCTACAACTATTATGCAAGTAACATTTAGAAAGTGTTCATAATTAATTACACTAAGAATTAAACATGTCAATTAAACAATGCGCTCCCACTCGAATCAATATCTCTCAAAATTTATTATGAGTGATACAAGACCCACATTTCAATTCAATGCCATTGATGTGGACATCACTGATGACGAGAATTTCAATTGGTAGGCAAACTTGCCAATCACATCTCCATGTGACTCTTGTTCATCTTCCGATGGGTGTGTTCCGAGCTCAGGACGATCCTGCCTGAACGTCAAAGACAACCAAGTGATCTTGCTGCGAGGTCTGACCTCACCTGCCTCATTCCTCTCAATTCTTTCGTACTCATGTGGACATGGCGCACCCCAAAAAGATACGAATTACAGACGGTGCTACACTTGGGTGAACACTAACTACTTTGATATTTTGAAGTGAGAGATCACCCTAATAAAAAGAGACTACCACGCAATCAAGAAGGGTGCATCAAGAGGGATAAACATCTCAAGCAATTCATAATAGCATGATATGGTATAGCCCCTTCTGACGGAGAAGTCTTTCATTTCTTCGTCTTCAGCATTCGCGTCGGTGTTCACCTTCGCGAAGATTGCCACCACCTTGTCGATGCACTAGATAATATTGTGATCTCCATAGCGTATAAAATTAATACATTACTTAAGGTTGACACGCAGGTCATTAAAGTGCAATCATATGGCTCCAGCCATCATGCTGAATCATGACACACAGGTCATGTTAATTACATTATATAGTCATCTCATACATAATCAAATTATTATGAGCACTGCTATACCACATCACATGCACATGCAAACCCTCCTGCAAAACCAAGTTTAGACGCCTCTAATCAGTTCATGCAAAAACTTGTTTTTCGTGGCTTCTAAGGTTTCGAAACAAACCGAAGCTACCAACGTCCATCATCAAGTATGATAATTCAAGTCGCTAGATTAACTTTGCAGGGTGTACGAAACACGAGATAATAAAATATCGAGCCCCATACTGAACTTCACCATACGCATGACCCACGTGCACATCATATCTGCATTGCCCTTTTGTCTGTGAAAGATCCATCTTTCTTTAACTATGGTGGAACGTAAAGAACTGTTAGCACTTCGTTGATCTGTTAATCAGCATACTCAGGAGCAGCATGAAAGGATCGCGGATTGACAGAACTTTTTGAGATTCCACCATGCCATCAAGATCAGGATTATGCAAATTCAAGGGAAGCAACAGGAACATCAGGTAACAGATTTCACCTGCTACCCGCACAAATAATTTTCAGTAATAGAATTCATCTACTACCTAATTATATTGTGCAACACCCATACATCTCTATGTATTCTAGATCGCAACTTGTATCTACGCATAGCATGGCTCATGATGCCACTGTTGGGTAACGCTTAGAAAGCAAAAAAATTCTGACTTACGCACCAGCCCAGGACCACTATGGAGACTGCATACAATGTTTGATCTTTTCCGTTACCGACTCGTAGCGCAGCGGGAAGTAGAGTCGATGATGATCGGCGGTGCAGATCCCCACAGCTAGGATTTACAACCTCCCAACTGCGAGGATGTATACCCTCATCTGCCCCTCGGACAGCCCTCCGGGAGGTGGTCGGACAGTCCCCCGGACGGTGTCGCAGACAGCCCTTCGGGAGGACCTTCGAAACTCGGACGGTCACTCGAACAGCCCTTCGGGAGGTGATACGTCTCCAGTGTATCTATAATTTTTATTGTTCCATGCTATTATATTATCTGTTTTCGATGTTTAATGGGCTTTAATTTACCTTTTTATATTATTTTTGGGACTAACCTACTAACCAAAGGCCCAGTGCAAATTGATGTTTTTTTGCCTATTTCAGTGTTTCGCAGAAAAGGAATATCAAACGGAATCCAAACGGAATGAAACCTTCGGGAGAGTTATTTTTGGAACAAACATGATCCAGGAGACTTGGAGTGGACGTTAAGAAATAAGCGAGGAGGCCACGAGGCAGCGAGGCGCGCCCAGGGGGTAGGCGCTCCCACCCTCGTGGGCCCCTCGCAGCTCCACCGACGTACTTCTTCCTCCTATATATACCCATATACCCTGAAAACATCCAGGAGCACCACGAAACCCTATTTCCACTGCCGCAACCTTCTTTACCCGTGAGATCCCATCTTGGGGCCTTTTCCGGCGCTCTGCCGGAGGGGGAATCGATCACGGAGGGCTTCTAAATCAACACCATAGTCTCTTCGATGATGTGTGATTAGTTTACCACAGACCTCCGGGTCCATAGTTATTAGCTAGATGGCTTCTTCTCTCTCTTTGGATCTCAATACAAAGTTCTCCTTGATTCTCTTGGAGATCTATTCGATGTAATTCTTTTTGCGGTGTGTTTGTCGAGATTCGATGAATTGTGGGTTTATGATCAAGATTATCTATGAACAATATTTGATTCTTCTCTTAAATATTTTATGCATGATTTAAATATCTTTGCAAGTCTCTTCGAATTATCACTTTGGTTTGGCCTACTAGATTGATCGTTCTTGCAATGGGAGAAGTGCTTAGCTTTGGGTTCAATCTTGCGGTGTCCTTTCCCAATGAAAGTAGGGGCAGCAAGGCACGTATTGTATTGTTGCCATCGAGGATAAAAAGATGGGGTTTATATCATATTGCTTGAGTTTATCCCTCTACATCATGTCATCTTGCCTAATGTGTTACTCTGTTCTTATGAACTTAATACTCTAGATGCATGCGGGATAGCGGTCGATGCATGGAGTAATAGTAGTAGATGCAGAAATGTTTCGGTCTACTTGTCGCAGACGTGATGCCTATATACATGATCATGCCTAGATATTCTCATAACTATGCGCTTTTCTATCAATTGCTCGACAATAATTTTTTTCACCCCCCGTAGAATTTTCCATCTTGAGAGAAGCCACTAGTGAAACCTATGGCCCCCGGGTCTATCTTCCATCATATTATTTTCCTATCAACTTGCTATTTCTATTACCATTTATTTTGCAATCTTTACTTTCCAATCTATATCATAAAAATACCAAAAATATTTATCTTATTATCTCTATCAGATCTCACTTTTGTAAGTGACCGTGAAGGGATTGACAACCCCTTTATCGCGTTGGTTGCGAGGTTCTTGTTTGTTTGTGCAGGTACTAGGTGACTTGTGTGTTACCTCCTACAGGATTGATACATTGGTTCTCAAAAACTGAGGGAAATACTTACGCTACTATCTGGGATATACCCCGCGGTATGACCCGGCCAGATGTATAACCCGGCCGGACTTGGCGACTCACTAATGACCCGCCCTGACTGAATGACTCACTAAGTGACCCACCCGAGCCTGGCGACTTATGGGTGACCTGGCAAGAGGATCAAAGGAGCGACAAGACCCGGGGGCCCAAGAGGCTCAAGGCCCAGAAGGCCGGCTACGTTATGGTAGGCCGGCTTAAGAGAAAAGGCGTGAGGAATATCTCCTTTACGAGGAAGCAAGACCCGGACTTGTAATCAACTTGTAAGAGAAGATAGACTAATCCTAGTCCTACTAGGACTCCACATGTAGCCCGCCCCTCTAACTTATATAAGGAGGGGCAGTGCTCCCCAAAGAGGGACGGGCGACAGAAAATAATCTCTAGGGCTAGACACAAAGCGCCAGCTTACTGATAACTCTCTCATGAGCATAATGAGATCTAGCCACAAACAACATGTAGGGTTATTACCGGATGATGTTTCCCGGGGCCCGAAGCTGTCTAAATCCTTGTCTTGTGTTGCATCTCTCGATTCCGCTCAAACACTCTCAAGCTACCACATAGATGCGTTGGTCTCGCGACTAAGTCCTCACACTAAGGACATCTGCCGTGACAATTCCACGACAGTTGGCGCCCACCGTGGGGGCAAGCGCACGGTGGTGTTGAGTTCTTGGAGGGATCTCCTCTAGGGATTGAGAGGCTCGCAGCTTTCCGGATGAAGAAGAAACAGTTTGGAAGGATCTGCATCGGTTTTTGGAGTTCATCAGTCCAGATTGACAATTCATGAGGTTCAAAAGAAATTAGGGTTACAGTCACCGATGATCCGGGGATCCGTCGAATCCAAAGACATCAATATACGCCGACATGCAAGCCAAGACAAACATCTATTTTTAGGAAATCATCAATATCTGGTCGGATTCTTTTGCTAGATTGATCACTGTTGCTGCTTTGATCACGGAAACACCAGAAGTGACAGGGGGATCAAACCAACTACGACCCGACCTCTAAATCGCCGCCGAGTGTGCCTCCACCCGTTGAGCCGCCATGGCCAATTCCGAGCCGCCATGGCTGATTCCCAGCTGCCCCGCCCTCAACGTACTGACCCGCCATTGAACCTCACCTCTGAGTGATCTCCGTCTCAAAGTCACCGTGAGCCACATCGAAACTGTCTCATCGGGGCGCCTCTGATCCATCTCTAAGTCGGCTTACAATGCCTCTGTTGCCCATGAGTGGCCGCCGGGTCACCACAGGCTGCCTCTACCTCGCCACACCTCAAGCCGCCAGCTGAGCCGTGCCTCGCCGCCAAGCTGTCGGCGTGGCCGCTGATCCGTTTCATTGCCTGTCGTGAAGCTGCTTCTGAGCCGCCTTCTACGTGGCCTCGTTGAGTCGCCTCTGCAAGCCTCGAGCCGCCCTGCCCGTGCTCCGCTTCTGTGGTGACTGAGCCACCGTAGCGGCCTCGTGCCTCCGAGCCGGCCTCGCCTCGCTTCGCCAAGGAATTTTTGAGCATCGTCCCTGGGCCGTTTCCAAGTCGATTTGCTACAGCCACCTCGCCAAGTGGCCCCGACTCATCGAGTCGCTCGACCTCTCCTTGCTTGACCATCATTGTTGCCCGCCGTTGAGCCGCCTAAAATTGCCGCCATGGCTGCACGAAGACCCGGTCACTGCTGAGTCCACAACCGCTGCCGTGGCCATTGTCGCGAGCTGCCCTACCGGCCGATTCCAAAGTGCAAGCCGGCATCTACTTCAAACCGCCCTACTCTGTTTCAGCCGTGAGTCACATTGACCCGCCACCTTGCCGTGGTCTGTAGCCGTTGCCCGTTGCTGCTGCTGCTGGTGTCTCGAGCCGGCTCTGAAACGCCTCTGACCCGCCTACCTCCACCGTCTCAATGCACTGCCGCTGCAGCTCTTGAGCCGCTGTACTACCTCTGACGTCGTGCCACATCACGTGCTGCTGAGTTCTTGAGCCGTCGTTCCTATGGTCTCTGAGCCACTGGGTTCGCCCCGCGCGGAGGCGCAGGCGTGGAAAATTTGTGACAGTTTTCTTGACGGACACTTGTGATGTGGGCTACTTCTCTGGTGCATTAGCATGTGAACAAGGGACAAGCCAAGGGATACATGATACTGGGTCAATTTTTCATTGCTGTGCACGGATAAGTGACTCTGATGATCAGTCTGATACACTGCGAGAAAACCATTATTCAGCAGTAGTGGTAGCGATGCTATCCACATGCATCAATTACTAGTGAACACTTGCTATGCGTCTGTGACGCCCCCGATTCAATCGTACACTAATCATGCACGCAAATGTGTACGATCAAGATCAGGGACTCACGGGAAGATATCACAACACAACTCTACAAATAAAATAAGTCATACAAGCATCATAATACAAGCCAGGGGGCCTCGAGGGCTCGAATACAAGTGCTCGATCATAGACGAGTCAGCGGAAGCAACAATATCTGAGTACAGACATAAGTTAAACAAGTTTGCCTTAAGAAGGCTAGCACAAACTGGGATACAGATCGAAAGAGGCGCAGGCCTCCTGCCTGGGATCCTCCTAACTACTCCTGGTCGTCGTCAGCGGGCAACATGTAGTAGTAGGCACCTCCGGTGTAGTAGGGGTCGTCGTCGACGGTGGCGTCTGGCTCCTGGACTCCAGCATCTGGTTGCGACAACCAGAAAGAAAGGAAAGGGGGAAAAAGGGGGGAGAAAGCAACCGTGAGTACTCATCCAAAGTACTCGCAAGCAAGGAACTATACTACATATGCATGGGTATATGTGTAAGAAGGCCATATCAGTGGACTGAACTGCAGAATGCCAGAATAAAAGGGGGATAGCTAATCCTGTCGAAGACTACGCTTCTGGCAGCCTCCGTCTTGCAGCATGTAGAAGAGAGTAGACTGAAGTCCTCCAAGTAGCATCTCCAAGTAACATCTCATAGCATAATCCTACCCGGCGATCCCCTCCTCATATCCCTGAGGTAGAGCGACCACCGGTTGTATCTGGCACTTGGAAGGGTGTGTTTAATTAAGTATCCGGTTCTAGTTGTCATAAGGTCAAGGTACAACTCCAAGTCGTCCTGTTACCGAAGATCACGGCTATTCGAATAGATTAACTTCCCTGCAGGGGTGCACCACATAACCCAACACGCTCGATCCCATTTGGCCGGACACACTTTCTTGGGTCATGCCCGGCCTCGGAAGATCAACACGTCGCAGCCCCACCTAGGCAAAACAGAGAGGCCAGCACGCCGGTCTAAACCTAAGCGCACAGGGGTCTGGGCCCATCGCCCATAGCACACCTGCACGTTGCGAGGGCGGCCGAAAGCAGACCTAGCCTAGTGGCGTTCCAGTCCAATTCGGCGCGCGCCGCTCCGTCGCTGACGTCTGAAGTGCTTCGGCTGATACCACGACGTCGGGATACCCATAACTACTCCCACGTAGATGGTTAGTGCGTATAGGCTCGTAGCCAAACTCAGATCAAATACCAAGATCTCGTTAAGCGTGTTAAGTATCCGCGAACGCCGAACAGGGCCAGGCCCACCTGTCTCCTAGGTGGTCTCAACCTGCCCTGTCGCTCCGCCACAAAGTAACAGTCAAGGGCCGTCGGGAACCCAGGCCCACCTCTACCGGGATGGAGCCACCTGTCCTTTCAGCCCCCTCGTCAGAATCACTTGCGGGTACTCAATGAGCTGACCCGACTTTAGTCACCATCTGTATAGTATGTATGTATGTATAGTATATACCCGTGATCACCTCCCAAGTGATCACGGCCCGATAGTATAGCAAGGCAGACTGACAAGAATGTAGGGTCAATGATGATAAACTAGCATCCTATACTAAGCATATAGGATTGCAGGTAAGGTATCAACAGATGTAGCGACAATGTTAGGCTATGCATCAGAATAGGATTAACGAAAGCAGTAACATGCTACACTACTCTAATGCAAGCAGTATAGAGTAGAATAGGCGATATCTGGTGATCAAGGGGGGGGGGCTTGCCTGGTTGCTCTGGCAAGAGAGAGGGGTCGTCAACTCCGTAGTCGAACTGGGCAGCAGCAGCGTCGGTCTCGTAGTCTACCGAAGAGAAGAGGGGGGGAGAAACAGTAAATACATAGCAAGCAAGTGCATAACAGGATAACAGGCAGAGCTAGACGTGTTCTAACGCGGTAGGAGGTGATACCGGTGAAGGGGGGAAGCATCCGGGAAGTATTCCCGGGGTTCCGTGTTTTCGGGCAGAGGAGCCGGAGGGGGGAAAGTTGCGAGTTCGATAGGTTAGGAGGGTGTGGCGGACGAACGGGTTGCGTATCCGGAATCGTCTCGTCGTTCTGAGCAACTTTCATGTTGAAAATATTTTAATCCGAGTTACAGATTAAAAGATATAATTTTCTAAAGATTTTATTAATTTCTGAAATTTAACTAATTAATTATTTAATTCGAAAATGAATTTATGACGTCAGCATGATGTCATGCTGACGTCAGCAGTCAACAGGGTTAACTTGGTCAACCTGACAGGTGGGTCCCGTTCGTCATTGACTGTTTAGTCTAATTAATGTTTAGCTAATCTAATTACTGTTTAATTAAACTAATTAGTTAATTAGGTTAATTAACTAGGATTAATTAACTTAATTAATTTAGTTAATTAATTAATTAATTAAGTTTATTTATTTTTTTGTTAATATTTATTTTATTTTACAGGGTGGGGCCCAGTAGTCATACTCCAGGGGGTTTTGTTTTAAAGGGGATTAGCCCCTAAGCTAATTAGGGCCGGTCCCATGTGGCGGTGGCACAGCCGGCTCGTGCCGCGGCTGTGCACGCACGCACAGAGGTGACGGCGCCGGCGGTACTCGGCCGGCAGGCAGCGGTGGTGGCCCGCCGCGGGCGTCGACGGGCAGGGCCACGCGCAGGCCGGCGTCGGGGACCTGTGCGCGGTCGGGGGCATGGTGAGCGCGCATCGGGCGCGACCGGAGACGGCGCGGGCGTGCACGGCGATGGGGAGGGCGCGCGCGGGAGCGCGACCACTGTAGGTCGAGCGCGGCGACGGGCGCCGGTGACAGTGGCGAACGAGCTAGGGGAGGGGAGGCCGGAGCACAGAGGAAAGAGGAGGGCGCGGGGCTCACAGTGAGCCAGACGGGGAGGCAGTGGCTCGAGGTGGTTGGCGGAGAAGCGGGATGACGAGGTGGTAGCCGAGGAGGCGGGCGACGGGGTCCGGCGTGGTGACGGTGAACGACGGCGAGCGCGGGCACCGGGGATCGGCTCGGGTGCCGATCCAGATCCAGCGGGGGGGGGGGGGGTCCGGCGAGGTGATCCTCCGGGCGGCGGTGACGAGGTTCCGGCGAGGTGGAAGACGGGGACGGCGAGGTCTGGCGACGGGCAGCGGCGGGACGGCGCGCGTCCACGGCGTCCGGCGAGGAGGGGGGGTGAGGACGAGCGGTGGTGGTCGGGATCCGGGGGGGTTCGAGCGTCGGTGGGGGGGGGGGGGGGGGGGGGGTTTGTCCCGATCCCGATCCACAACTGGATCGGGGGGAGGGGGAGAGAGCGAGTGGTGCGAGTGGGGGAGAGTGGGGATCGAGTGGGGGTTAGGGTTCGGGGAGGTGGCCTTGTAGGCCAGAGAGGAGGGCCGGCTGGGCCTGGTGGGCCGGCCGGTGCGGAGGCCAGCTGGGCCGCTCGGCCCAGCGTGTGGGGGGTGTTTCTATTTTTATGTTTTTTTAGCTTTGTTTTCTGTTTTCTTTTCTATTTTATTCTTTTAACTTCTGTTTTATAAAATATAAATACAACTCCTAAATTAATGTTATAATTTATTCTACTGCCCCAAAAAGTTTGACACCTAATAAAAATAGTTTGCATTATTATTAATTATAAAAGGCATTTAATTAATTGTCACAGCTGCTGTTTTAATTACTCTAGAGCCTTTAACATATTATAAAATTTTGGTTTCTCCACAATAATTACCTGTGCATTATTTTGTTCACTCCGAACATTTTAGTTTTAAAATTTGAAAACTTTTATTGTTTACTTGATTTTGAATTTGAATTTGAATCGGTTTTTGAATTAACGAGAGATTAGCAACAGTAATAATGGTGACGTGGCATCATTAGCGAAGGATTACTGTAGCGTGACTATCCGGGCGTCACAGCGTCAAGCACATCGACTTGGATCTCAAGGCATTCAAAGCCGATTATTATTCAGAAAAGGGGGACAGAGGAAGACGCATGTGGGTGCTGGTGCTATAGTAGACGTGCATAGGTCTGCCTATTTTTGATCCAAGCACAACCAGCATTATCTACACCAGCATCCGTGATCATCCGACAAAAAATGCCACGTGATATTCATCTAAGTTTATTTTATTAAACATATTATTTTTATCAAAGAACAATTACTTGGTCTGGTAATATTTTTGCAGGACCATTACGAAAAGGTGTCGCCTAAGAGGGCGCATCAACATCACTTTTTGCATTGGTGTTTGTCCATGCTAGGATGCTCGACGGATATACGTGCAAGTCGCCGCCCCGATGTTCGGATTACATCCGTCCGCACCTGTTGCCGATTCATGCATCTACACCGGTTAAACAACATCACGTTTGACTCGCCACTCGCGCCGCTTTACAAACGCCATGGACGACTCGTCCATCTGCCCTCACGGCGGCTCACGCGTCCGCATCGGTTCACGTGTCCGCACTGGCTTACAATGCCACGGCCGACTCATCTGTTGTTCGGGCGAATCAGGTGATATCCCTCTAAGTATAATTTTAGCACATATTGTTTTTTCATAGAGCAATTACTTTGGTCTTTGCATTCTATATGCAGGACAATTGGTCATTGCAAAGTCGATGGCCGGATCATGGATATATAAATTGCGTAATTACTGTCATGTGCTAGCATATGACCGTGCCACAAGGATCAAAGAATATGTGTGCAAGACGCCGCCCTTGTGGCCCGGACTACTTTGACTCACCGGGACCGCGCCCGTGATTAACTCGCCCGTCCGTGCCGGTTTACAACACCGGTGAAGATTTTCCCCGTCCGCACCGGCTTACAACGCCGCGGCCGACTCATCTGTCGGGGCCGCCACTGATGCTGCGGTCGTCTCTGTCGTCCGTCTCTCGCGGCCTGGTCTACATCAACACACTGGGCCGCACCTGTCAGCATGAGCTGTTTATTGAGTATGAGCAAGTCACCGCTTGGGAAGCCGGTTTTCTCTTCCAACAAATTGGAGGCAAATTATCATATATTATCAACCGCCGTCTGCACTGGATGGCTCAATGGGCAGGCGCACAAATTGCCGCCATTACAGTTTGATTAAGCTTCAAACAACCAGTTGGAGGGAACCATTGGCCGAGTTGCTGACACGGCTCATACGGAATCATTTATAACCCGCCGCAGTCACCTCAACCTTCTGTGGATTCACATCGCGTTATCAACGCCAATGATATACACCTTCTGCTATGGTCAAATATGGAGAATCTCAAGCCAACTCTTTAAGTCATCTTGAGACTCGGGGGCTACAATGGTATGGCTCGGCAAAATTAGCCGGTTTCAATGAATTCAAGAACTCCGGGTCATTGAAGGGAAGATAACCCGGCCCCGGAGGCTACTCTTTATTGGCGAATATTTAAAGGCCGTCAGAAAAATTTCCGGCTCAAAATGAAGATTCCAGTTTAAAATATAGCTCAAGAGACATCTCTCTCCTGCAAAGCTTTGAAGCTATCAAATCCAGTTCAAAATCCGGCTCAAGGTAAATTTGTCTTTCACAAAGTTTTGAAGTTTTTAAATCCGGTTTAAAGTTCCGGATTCAAAAAGATTTAAATCTCTCGCAAGTTCGAGTTCTCAGAAAAATTAAAGGTTGCCAAAAGAACTTGCTGCCATGATGCGCGATTCAAACTTGGATATCCTGCCTTACGGCTTATCTTATTATGATCACTTGGGGGCTTCCTGCTCATCGAGCATAGCTATCAATACCCTCTTGATCAGCGTAATGCCAAAATTTATATGGTCACTTGGGGGCTTCCTGTTCAAACATAGGTCGTATTCGAACACAAAGAGAACATAGCTGTCGATACCCTTTTGATTGGCAAACTGCCGAACCTACTTGGGGGCTTCTTGATCGTATCCGAATCATAGCTCAACCCCTTTGGAAATCGACGTGGATCGTATTCGAATTAGCGTCGTTAAACAACTCTCAAGGTCATTTGGGGGCTTCCTGTTCAAATATAGGTCGTATTCGAACCAAAGAGAACATAGCTGTCGGTACCCTCTTGATCGGCATCGCCAAAGCCACTGGGGGCTATATGATCGTATTCGAATCTTAGCTTAACCCCTTTGGAACGGTTTACTGATCGTATCTGAATCAGAAGCCTCAAAAAGTTTTATTCTGTCTCTGGTAAAGTTTATTGCAGCCACAATTACTTAACTTGAGACCTTTTTGGGATTATATCTCAAATATATATAAGTGTTTTATGCTTAACCCGGCTTGACTTTTGACTATAAGTCGCTAGTTTATGACAATCATCATCTATGTGGAAGAATTGGCTTCTAAGGATTGGGTTATCACCCTTACTGCACAGGTTATGTAAGCCGGTAGTACAAATTCAATATCACAGTAGTTATATGTGAGATATTATGACCCGCCCTGGTTTTGACGCTAAGTCACCAGGGCATATGTTGTTTAAACTCTCTGCAGGATTTGCAGAAATATGACATGTAAATGATTAAGTTCAAGCTCATTACCAAAGTTGATGCTTCAAAATGATTATCCGTTCTGGATTTTTCTCAAAAGGCTATAAGGCGCCAGGTCATGAAAATTCCGGTTTACAATGAAGGCGTATTGAATCGCCATCGGCCAAGAGCCGCCGGGCATTTAAACTCCGGATTTACTTGTCAACAGATAAGGTATTTGAATTCTTTAAATAGCCAACATGGCTGGATTTTCAATGATGATATTGAATGATTGAGGTTTTCATACCGGATTATATTATTCAAATTTTGAATAGCCAACATGGCTGGATTTCTATTATGATTATCAATAACCAGTATTATGATTGAGGTTTTCAAAGTCGCTTTAGCGCCACAGCTATTATCTTTATCAATGGGCATGATTTATTTTACAATGGAGGAAATAGTCCCGAGTCGCTGCAGGCTTACGACCCGGCACTTGGGGGCTACATTATTCAAGTTGAGGTTACATCAAATATGCAAGTCTCATGTCGCTGCAAGCATGCACCATGACACTTGGGGGCTAATGCAAAGTCATTTTTATTGGCCTTATTGAAGACCCGACTCATCCCATTGTAATGAGCCGGCCCTTGGGGGCTACCAATTGCTCCTGTTAAAATTCAAGATACACAAGCCTTATTCCATTATATATTGAAGGATCCACTGCTCAGTTGGTAAAGCATAAAACTCTTAACCTTGTGGACATGGGTTCAAGCCCCAGGATGGGGGTTACATCATATGATATTATTTTCAATGAAAAGTCCCAGCTTAGTATTATCTTACTAAGCCGGCCCTTGGGGGCTACACGTTACTGCTCAAATTTACATCATCATATTTACAAAGTCCCTGCTCATTATTACATAATGACCCGACACTTGGGGACTAATGCATATTGCTCTTTGCTTAAGAGAATTCTAGGATGACCCGGCTACACTACTATGACTATAGGCGACTCATGGGGGCTACACAACTGGATTTCTTTTAAAGCCATGGTGATAAGTCCCGGCTTATTCATGCTGATTAAACCGGCCCTTGGGGGCTACAGGTATTATGGATATAAGGGAGAACTATCTTCAAATTTTCAGTTTGAGTAAATCAGATTGACCTGGTGTCTGCAAAAATCATAAACCGGCGTCGGCGACAATTATGACTCGGCATCATCTATTTATAACCCGGCAATTTTGGTAATCATAAACCGGCAAGTTTTATATCTCAAGTCGGCTGAATATAAGTTGAATATTTGAAGACCAATATTTTTATCAAGTCAGAGCATTGAAGGCCGACTCAAATGGATGCTTTATTTACAATATTTCTTCTACAAGCAAATTGACTACGAACTTGGTCCATTAACCCAGATTTTCCAGAAGGAGGAGATGACAAGGACTTAAGGATGATCAAGTGCCGGCTTACAAGATTATTTAACCCGGAGTGCAACCTGTCAATTTGTTCTTGTGTTTATGTTGCAGATCAGTTTAACATGGATAAATCCAAATTAAACTTAGGGGCTAATGTCGGGGATATACCCCGTGGTATGACCCGGCCAGATGTATAACCCGGCCGGACTTGGCGACTCACTAATGACCCGCCCTGACTGAATGACTCACTAAGTGACCCACCCGAGCCTGGCGACTTATGGGTGACCTGGCAAGAGGATCAAAGGAGCGACAAGACCCGGGGGCCCAAGAGGCTCAAGGCCCAGAAGGCCGGCTACGTTATGGTAGGACGGCTTAAGAGGAAAGGCATGAGGAATATCTCCTTTACAAGGAAGCAAGACCCGGACTTGTAATCAACTTGTAAGAGAAGATAGACTAATCCTAGTCCTACTAGGACTCCACATGTAGCCCGCCCCTCTAACTTATATAAGGAGGGGCAGGGCTCCCCAAAGAGGGACGGGCGACAGAAAATAATCTCTAGGGCTAGATACAAAGCGCCGGCTTACCGATAACTCTCTCATGAGCATAATGAGATCTAGCCACAAACAACATGTAGGGTTATTACCAGATGATGTTTCCCGGGGCCCGAAGCTGTCTAAATCCTTGTCTTGTGTTGCGTCTCTTGATTCCGCTCAACCCCTCTCAAGCTACCACATAGATGCGTTGGCCTCGTGACTAAGTCCTCACACTAAGGACATCTGCCGTGACAATTCCACGACAGCTACTGTGTTGCATCACCCTTTCCTTTTCAAGGGAAAACCAACGCATGCTCAAGAGGTAGCAAGAAGGATTTCTGGCGCCGTTGCCGGGGAGGTTGCATCAAGTCAAGACATACCAAGTACCCATAACAAACTCTTATCCCTCGCATTACATTATTTGTCATTTGCCTCTCGTTTTCCTCTCCCCCACTTCACCCTTGCCATTTTATTCGCCCTCTTTTTCACTCGCCTCTTTTCCGTTCGTATCATTATGCTTGCTTCTTGTGTATCCTTGTGTTAGATCATTGGTTTTGCTATTATGGCTAGCCCTTCTATCATCGTTAGTACTCCCGATCATGAAGTTCTTAATTTTAAACAAAAGGAGGGAGAAATCCTAAAAGACGCTTGGTATAGAATTTTAATGCTCAGAATAGATCCACTAGGAAGCAATCCACTTCCATTCTTCTTTGCAATTTTTATGTAGGCATCACCCGGAATAGATATATTCTTGATACCATTACCGGAGGGAATTTCTTGGGTAGCCATACTTTTGATTCTTATAATGCTATGATAGATTTGTTTGGCTCACCACCTCTCTTGGTTAATGGAACTATTTTAACTTTCGAACATGTGATGCAAAGGCTTGAAATTATTGAAAATAAAGTTGCCGCAGTAGAGTTGATTGAGAATTTGGATAAAAAGATCCACAACCAGATTACCCAATATGGATCTAAGGTGGGAGTTACTTTGAATTTTTTTAAATAAAAAGAACCCATAGTCAATGAAAAAATAGATCAAGATTCCACAAGAATTGATAAACTTGAGGATATTATTACCAACTTAGGGTCTGCCTTTTCTTACCTGAAAAACACTCCAAATCCTCCTATTACTAGAGTTGCCAAGTTTATGTATGTGCCTAAAAATAAAAAGGGTGAATCTTCTAATAAGGAAAATGCGGATCTTAAAGCAATAAGTGTTCACCCCAACTTTATCACTATCATTAAGGAACCTTTTGCTACGAATGATTTTCTTGATTTCTTGCCTAGGAGTTTGATCATTAATAAAAATAAGGAAACCCCTAAGGGTTATAAGTGTTCTATTGAATAATTGCCTACCAAAGATGACAATACCTAGATCTATTCTTGTTTTCATGCCTAGCTAGGGACGTTAAACGATAACGCTTGTTGGGAGGCAACCCAATTTTATTTTTGTTTCTTGATTTTTGGGTTCTGTTTAGAAATAAATAATTCATCTAGTTTCTTTTTAGATGTGGTTTTACGATTATAATTAGTGTTTGTGCCAAGTAGAACCTTTGGGAAGACTTGGGGGAAGTTTTTGTGATCTTGCTGTAAAAAACAGAAACTTTAGTGCTCGCGAGATTTGATGCCATTTATTACTGGAGAGTATGATTAGGTTGATTATTTTTGCAGATGATTAATAGAAAAATTCCTCACGTCCACAAATTTATTTCAGAATTTTTTTGGTTTACATAAGTATTCGAAACCCATAGATTACTACAGACTGTTCTGTTTTTGACAGATTCTGTTTTTCGTGTGTTGTTTGCTTATTTTGATGAATCTATGGCTAGTATCGGGGGGTATGAACCATATAGAAGTTGGAATACAGTATGTTTAACACCAATATAAATAAAGAACAAGTTCATTACAGTACCTTGAAGTAGTGGTTTGTTTTATTATACTAACGTAGCTCGTGAGATTTTCTGTTGAGTTTTGTGTTGTGAAGTTTTCAAGTTTTGGGTAAAGATTTGATGGATTTTGGAATAAGGAGTGGCAAGAGCCTAAGCTTGGGGATTCCCAAGGCACCTCGAGGTAAAATTCAAGGAAAACCAAAAGCCTAAGCTTGGGGATGCCCCGGAAGGCATCCCCTCTTTCGTCTTCCTCTACCGGTAACTTTACTTGAGGCTATATTTTTATTCACCACATGATATGTGTTTTGCTTGGAGCGTCTTGTATGATTTGAGTCTTTGCTTTTTATTTTACCACAATCATCCTTGATGTACACACCTTTTGGGAGAGACACACATGAATGGGAATTTATTAGAATACTCTATGTGCTTCACTTATATCTTTTGAGCTAGAAAATTTTGCTCTAGTGCTTCACTTATATCTTTAAGAGCACGGTGGTGGTTTTATTTTATAGAAAGTATTGATCTCTCATGCTCCACTTATATTATTTTGAGAGTCTTATAAAATAGCATGGTAATTTTCTTTGGCTATAAAATTAGTCCTAATATGATAGGCATCCAAGATGGGTATAATAAAAACTATCATAAAAGGTGCATTGAATACTATGAGAAGTTTGATACTTGATGATTGTTTTGAGATATAAAGATAGTGATATTGGAGTCATGATAGTTTAGTAGTTGTGAATTTGAGAAATACTTGTATTAAATTTTGTGATTCCCGTAGCATGCACGTATGGTGAACCGTTATGTGATGAAGTCGGAGCATGATTTATTTATTGATTGTCTTCCTTATGAATGGCGGTCGGGGACGAGCGATGGTCTTTTCCTACCAATCTATTCCCCTAGGAGCATGCGCATAGTACTTTGTTTCGATAACTAATAGATTTTTGCAATAAATATGTGAGTTCTTATGACTAATGTTGCGTCCAAGGATTATACATACTCTAATCCTTCCACCATTGCTAGCCTCTCTAGTACTCCGCAACTTTCGCCGGTACCATAAACCCACCAATTACCTTCCCCAAAACATCCACCATACCTACCTATTATGTCATTTCCATAGCCATTCCGAAATATATTTCCATGCAACTTACCACTGTTCCATTTATTATGACACGCTTCATCATTGTCATATTGCTTTGCATGATCATGTAGTTGACATCGTATTTGTGGCAAAGCCACATTTATAATTCTTTCATACATGTCACTCTTGATTCATTGCACATCCCGGTGCACCGCCGGAGGCATTCACATAGAGTCATATTTTGTTCTAGTATCGAGTTGTAATTTTTGAGTTGTAAGTAAATAAAAGTGTGATGATCATCATTATTAGAGCATTGTTCCAAGTGAGGAAAGTATGATGGAGACTATGATTCCCCCAAAAGTCGGGATGAGACTTCGAACGAAAAATAAAAAAGAGGCCATAAAAAAGAGAAAAGGCCCAAAAAAAAGAGAGAAAAAGAGAGAAGGGACAACGCTACTATCCTTTTGCCACACTTGTGCTTTGAAGTAGCACCATGATCTTCATGATAGAGAGTCTCCTATGTTGTCACTTTCATATACTAGTGGGAATTTTACATTATAGAACTTGGCTTGTATATTCCAATGTTGGGCTTCCTCAAAATGCCCTAGGTCTTCGTGAGCAAGCAAGTTGGATGCACACCCACTTAGTTTCTTTTTGAACTTTCATACACTTATAGCTCTAGTGCATCCGTTGCATGGAAATCCCTACTCACTCACATTGATATCTATTGATGGGCATCTCCATAGCCCGTTGATACGCCTAGTTGATGTGAGACTATCTTCTCCTTTTTGCCTTCTCCACAACCACCATTCTATTCCATCTATAGTGCTATATCCATGGCTCACGCTCATATATTGTGTGAAGATTGAAAAAGTTTGAGAACATCAAAAGTATGAAACAATTGCTTGGCTTGTTATCGGGGTTGTGCATGATTTAAATATTTTGTGTGGTGAAGATAGAGCATAGCCAGACTATATGATTTTGTAGGGATAACTTTCCTTGGCCATGTTATTTTGAGAAGACATGATTGCTTTGTTAGTATGCTTGAAGTATTATTGTTTATATGTCAATATTAAACTTTTGTCTTGAATCTTTCGGATCTGAACATTCATGCCACAATAAAGGAAATTGCATTGAGAATTATGCTAGGTAGCATTCCACACCAAAATTTTTTGTTTTTATCATTTACCTACTCGAGGACGAGCAAGAATTAAGCTTGGGGATGCTTGATACGTCTCCAACGTATCTACAATTTTTGATTGTTCCATGCTATTATATTATCTATTTTGGATGTTTAATGGGCTTTAATTTACCTTTTTATATTATTTTTGGGACTAACCTACTAACCAAAGGCCTAGTGCAAATTGCTGTTTTTTTGCCTATTTCAGTGTTTCGCGGAAAAGGAATATCAAACGGAATCCAAACGGAATGAAA
Organism: Triticum aestivum; assembly: GCF_018294505.1. NCBI lineage: Eukaryota > Viridiplantae > Streptophyta > Magnoliopsida > Poales > Poaceae > Triticum > Triticum aestivum. The sequence goes on along the minus strand of NC_057806.1, from coordinate 363,796,666 downwards.
CCTTCGGGAGTGTTATTTTTGGAACAAACATGATCCAGGAGACTTGGAGTGGATGTCAAGAAAGAAGTGAGGAGGCCACGAGGCAGGGAGGCGCGCCCAGGGGGGTAGGCGCGCCCCCACCATCGTGGGCCCCTCGCAGCTCCACCAACGTACTTCTTCCACCTATATATACACATATACCCCGAAAACATCCAGGAGCACCACGAAACCCTATTTCCACCACCGCAACCTTCTGTACCCGTGAGATCCCATCTTGGGGCCTTTTTCGGCGCTCTGCCGGAGGGGGAATCGATCACGGAGGGCTTCTACATCAACACCACAGCCTTTCCGATGATGTGTGAATAGTTTACCACAGACCTTCGGGTCCATAGTTATTAGCTACATGGCTTCTTCTCTCTCTTTGGATCTCAATACAAAGTTCTCCTTGATTCTCTTGGAGATCTATTCGATGTAATTATTTTTGTGGTGTTTTTGTCGAGATCCGATGAATTGTGGGTTTATGATCAAGATTATCTATGAACAATATTTGACTCTTCTCTAAAATCTTTTATGCATGATTTAAATATCTTTGCAAGTCTCTTCGGATTATCAGTTTGGTTTGTCCTACTAGATTGATCGTTCTTGCAATGGGAGAAGTGCTTAGCTTTGGGTTCAATCTTGTGGTGTCCTTTTCCAGTGACAGCAGGGGCAGCAAGGCACGCATTGTATTGTTTCCATCGAGGATAAAAAGATGGGGTTTATATCATATTGCTTGAGTTTATCCCTCTACATCATGTCATCCTGCCTAACGTGTTACTCTGTTCTTATGAACTTAATACTCTAGATGCATGCTGGATAGCGGTCGATGTGTGGAGTAATAGTAGTAGATGCAGAATTGTTTCGGTATACTTGTTGCGGACGTGATGCCTATATACATGATCGTGCCTAGATATTCTCATAACTATGCGCTTTTCTATCAATTGCTCGACAGTAATTTGTTCACCCATCGTAGAATTTGCTATCTTGAGAGAAGCCACTAGTGAAACCTATGGCCCCCGGGTCTACTTTACATCATATAAGTTTGCGATCTACAATTCTAGTTTACTATTTATTTTGCAATCCTTATTTTCCAATCTATACCACAAAAATACCAAAAATATTTATCTTATTATCTCTACCAGATCTCACTTTCGTAAGTGACCGTGAAGGGATTGACAACCCATTTATCGCATTGGTTGTGAGGTTCTTGTTTTTTTGTGCAGGTACTAGGTGACTTGTGTGTTACCTCCTACTGGATTGATACCTTGATTCTCAAAAACTGAGGGAAATACTTACGCTACTGTGTTGCATCACCCTTTACTCTTCAAGGGAAAACCAACACATGCTCAAGAAGTAGCAGGAGGACCTTTGAAACTCGGACAGTCACACAGACAGCCCTTCAGGAGGCACTCTCGAACTAAGACCGAAACTACGATCTCTCTACAGAGTTGCACACATACGGTGTCATCTATCCGGCAGGGCTTCGCCGTCGAGAACTAGTTCCCACCGAAACCCAGACAGCCTTTCGGCTCTACAAACTATTTCGCGGGGAGGGAGAGAGAAACCAGATCATTGCAATGGCACTTGTATGTGAGAAAGAGTGAATGTGGAGAGTGCCTATCCACCCCTATTTATAGGAAAACCCAAGGGGTTGGGGGAAACATGAATAACCCAAAATGCCCACACTTTATGTCACACATAAAAGGGCATGAAGGGCATAAAGGGATGACAAGTGGAGCTCCATGGAGGAGCTGCACTCTCCAACGTACCACCTTCATGGGGGGGCCCAAAGGGGATTCCTTGATCCCGAAGTCCTTCTAGAAGCCTTTTGGGAAAAGCCCCAAAAGGTAGCTTTCCATAAATATCCCAAAAAGCTCGCTCACTATTCACGACGACATTTTTCAGCGTCCATTCGAACTGAAAATATTTATGTGGGCTTAGAACATTTCCAGTAGCCACTAAAATAATTTTCAACACGTTCTGAAACAATTCCGAATTAGTGATTTTCATCTGCGAAAAGCATCTGAAGTGGTTCCGGCGGCTCCGGAGCAATTCCAGCTTTTATCCCGGAAAATTCCAAAAAGTTTCCAAAATGACTCTGGCAGCCTCCAAGAATTATCAGGCATGTGCCAAAAACAATTTGACTTAATAGTATATCCTGAAAAAACTTTTCGGTTTCACCGAAACTCATCCGATGACCTCTCTCTGCGGAACTTTTCCGCTGTCCGAAACCTTTCGGTGTCCGAAACTTTTTTGGTGATTTTCTCTCAGACTCCCTCTCTAGTATTCAACATATAGATGACCCTTAAGCGTGTGACCCTATAGGTTCGGTGAAGTATAGACATGACCCGGAACCCCATCCGATCGATGACCAACATCGGAGCCGTGGACACCCATATTGACCCCTATACCCACACGAATGAATATTCGAGTGAACCTCCAGTTGTAGTGAGCTATTCCTGTTGCTTCACGATATGTCATAAACAACCGAGGTGAGATTTATTGCATCCCTGTGGACGAATAATTTGTCCACCATGCAAGTTACCTCGTTACCGGTTTTGTTCTCTTTTCTCGTTTCCGTGTTCCCACATCCCAGTGATCAAATCACAAGGTGTCTAGCCACGATTATGGATAACATAACATCGAGAGGGCCCGAGAATATCTCTCCATCGTCGGAGGAGCAAATCGCAATCTTGAGCTATCAAGTTACTTGACATACTTTTCCATGAACCTGTAAGCCGCCGTAATAGCCACCCATTTATGGATGACGTTTAACAAACCCCAAAGTTCATGAAGCAAGCATGAAGAAACTCGATGCTCTCATGGTCTAAGGAATCATTCAAACGTTAACCATCTCTATGTTATGTACCATTAAACTTGTGTCGAATGTATCTCATAGCATAACATCAATTCGGGTCGATTCAACACAAATGTTCTTCTAACATTGTGCCCTCAAAGTTGCTGGCATAGACATGCCCATGACTGGGAAAACTTAATCATCATGCAATACTTGAGCTAGTCTTAGAGGCATGACTAGGAATACATTTGATCGCTTACTATTCCACATGTGCACATGGGTTTTCCCTAGAGCCTTTATGGATATACGAGCTCGGGAACCACAATAGTTATAGCATGGAACATAAACATAATCATGAACTTGGAGATAAATAATATCATTTATTATTGCCTCTAGGGCATATCTCCTACGGATATATCTGAAATGCTCAATGCACACGATTAGTCCGCAAAAGCATTGTCATCAATCACCAAAACTACTTAGGGATAAACATGCCCTTACAATCGCCCCCTTTTTGGTGGATTGATGACAATACGGGATTTGCACATAGGGATATAAGATGACACATGGGCAAACCCAACATCTATAAAATATAGACGCCCCCCTAGATGTGTGCACTCTAGAGAAGTGCTTTGGACTACACGACACACATACTAGGATCAACACTCCCCCTATATTTTATAGATGAGACATATCATGCAACAATAAAACTAATACTAAGCAAGGAGGAAAGGTAATGGATATGAGCATAAAGTAAAGGGCACAAGATATCATAGGGTCATGGGTTACTAAGCATGAAAGACACTAAAGTACGCTAGAGAGCATATGTCTTACACCATATGATAGAGAAGTTGGTCACATGAGCACAAACCAAAACAAAGCAAATAAGGTTCAACACAACGAAAGCAAAGAAACAAAGCGAAACAACACGACACAAGACTAGACTCGCAAATCCAACACTCTCTCCCCCTTTGGCATCGAGACACCAAAAAGGCAAAGAGGACACCTACGACACAGGTGGTAGCTCAAGCTGAAGCGATCACTCGTCACGCTCCTCGTCGGTCTCGGCAGCGCGAATGGTATCCTCCTCAGACTCAGTCCACTAATAGCCCTGTTTCACCATCCATTCAGCCTCTGGGGTGATGTGCTTCTCGGACCCGCTTGATATCTCCTCGCCGAACGTCCTCAAGATCCTCTTGTCGTGACGGCAACTCTCCTTCTGAGCAACATGAGACATGTACTGTCCCTTGGCCTGCATGCAGAACAGAGCCTTCATCTTGCTCTTCAACTTCTTAGCACAAGAAGGCCTAGAAGATGAAGGTGAGTATCCCTCATAGTCCGCTCCCGGTCGGTGTGAAAGTGGACGGAGGCAAAGAACTACGCCACTAGCTCTGGGTCAAAATCCATATGGAATGTGATGAAATCTTCAATGCCAAACTGCACCAAGTCGAGTGCCTCACCAAAGTAGTTCTGGTCCTTCCTCAGATGATTCATATCAATCCACTGCATTGGAACATATAGGTTGTGCTTGGACTTGATCACATCAATGTATATGAGATTCTGCTGCTTGGTCCAGAACAACTCACTCCCTATGACATTCTCACGAGGATTCACATAGGGATTGATCCTCCTTCAAATGATGAACTATGATTGAGGTAGCTCATCCATGCCCCGAACTGGCTCCTTGTACCGGTTGGCAGCCTTCTTGACATTGCGTTGTGGGGCATTGGAGCCCTCCGGAGCTTCTTGATTGCGAAGACGCTTGGAGCCTGTATCGTGGGTTGGGTTCGAGCGATGAACATTGGAACCGGAGCCACCACCTATGACACACAGCACAAGAACACACAAGAGAAACGAGAAGGATCAATGCAAAGACCACAGCAAAAAGAACTGACAAAACACATAGAAATAACATAGGGCAGTTGCCACAAGGAAGGTTTGAAGTCAATGGTAGTACCGCACCATGAAGCGGAACTAAAATTCTACTGCTGCTCTAGCCGCGGTAGTACCGCGCCGGGATGGCATGGTAGTACCGCGCCTAGAGCGGAAGTAAAATTTTACTTCTACACCGCGCGCGGTAGTACCGTATGAGGCGAATGCAGCCAGAGCGGTAGTATCGTACGGGAGGTGTGGTAGTACCGCTCGGGGTCAGATCCGATACGAATCAGATCTAGGCACATCCACAACAAAGGAGCGGTACTACGATTGATCAAAAATACGGAGTAGCGACATACCAAATAGCATCTCTACGTCATTACTACTCTCCTACATCCTACTCTTGCAAAGATTTGGCCTAAAATCTCAAGAACAACTTGCATCTCCCCAAACCTGGAGACAAAACAACGAGGCAAAAAGAAAGGGATTTGGGGAGAAACCTTGTTCCATGGCAAGAGGGCGAGGTGGGGAACGATCCCACCGGACGGAATGCGAGGAGAGTTGATACGTCTCCAATGTATCTATAATTTTTTATTGTTCCATGCTATTATATTATCTGTTTTGGATGTTAATGGGCTTATTTATACACTTTTATATTATTTTTGAGACTAACCTACTAACCCAAGGCCCAGTGCAAATTGCTGTTTTTTTTTGCATATTTCAGTGTTTCGCATAAAAGGAATATCAAACGGAATCCAAACAGAATGAAACCTTTGGGAGAGTTATTTTTGGAACAAACGTGATCCAGGGGACTTGGAGTAGACATCAAGAAATCAATGAGGAGGCCACGAGGCAGGGAGGCGCGCCTACCCGGCGCGCCCCGACCCTCGTGGGCCCCTCGTAGCTCCACCGACCTACTTCTTCCTCCTATATATATCCATATACCCCGAAAACATCCGGGAGCACCACGAAACCCTATTTCCACCACCGCAACCTTCTGTACCCAATAGATCCCATCTTGGGGCCTTTTCCCAAGCTCCGCCGGAGGGGGAATCGATCACGGAGGGCTTCTACATCAACACCATAGCCTCTCCGATGATGTGTGAGTAGTTTAGCTTAGACCTTCAGGTCCATAGTTATTAGCTAGATGGCTTCTTCTCTCTCTTTGGATCTCAATACAAAGTTCTCCTCGATCTTCTTGGAGATCTATTGGATGTAACTCTTTTTGCGGTGTGTTTGTCGAGATCCGATGAATTGTGGGTTTATGATCAGGATTATCTATGAACAATATTTGGTTCTTCACTGAATTCTTATATGTATGATTTAATTATCTTTGCAAGTCTCTTCGAATTATCAGTTTGGTTTGGCCTACTAGATTGATCTGTCTTGCCATGGGAGAAGTGCTTAGCTTTGGATTCAATCTTGTGGTGTCCTTTACCAGTGACAGTAGGGGCAGCAAGGCACGTATTATATTGTTGCCATCGAGGATAAAAAGATGGGGTTTATATCATACTGCTTGAGTTTATCCCTCTACATCATGTCATCTTGCTTAATGCGTTACTCCGTTCTTATGAACTTAATACTCTAGATGCATGCTGGATAGCGGTCGATGTGTGGAATAATAGTAGTAGATGCAGAATCATTTCGGTCTACTTGTCGCGGACATGATGCCTATATACATGATCATGCCTAGATATTCTCATAATTATGCACTTTTCTATCAATTGCTCGACAGTAATTTGTTCACCCACCGTAATACTTATGCTATCTTGAGAGAAGCCACTAGTGAAACCTATGGCCCCCGGGTCTATCTTTTATCATATAAGTTTCCAATCTATTTTATTCCGCAATCTTTACTTTCAATCTATATCATAAAAATACCAAAAATATTTATCTTATTATTATTATCTCTATCAGATCTCACTTTCGTAAGTGACCGTGAAGGGATTGACAACCCCTTTATCGCGTTGGTTGTGAGGTTCTTGTTTGTTTGTGCAGGGACTAGGCGACTTGCGTGTTACCTCCTACTGGATTGATACCTTGGTTCTCAAAAACTGAGGGAAATACTTATGCTACTTTGCTGCATCACCCTTTCCTCTTCAAGGGAAAACCAACGCAGTGCTCAAGAGGTAGCAAGAAGGATTTCTGGCACCGTTGCCGGGGAGGTTGCACCAAGTCAACTCAAGATTTGATCTCCCGTCAACAAGCCATTTCTGGCGCCATTGCCGGGGAGATCTACCACAAGTCAAGACATACCAAGTACCCATCATAAACTCTTATCCCTCGCATTACATTATTTGCCATTTGCCTCTCGTTTTCCTCTCCCCCACTTCACCCTTCCCATTTTATTCGCCCTCTTTTTCCATTCGCCTTCTCTTTTCTAATTCGTCTCTTTTCGCTTGCTTCTTGTGTGCTTGTGTTTTGTATTGTTTGTCACGATGGCTCAAGATAATACTAAATCGTGTGACTTCTCTAATACCAACAATAGTGATTTTATTAGCACTCTGATTGCTCCTCTTACCGATGCTGAATCTTGTGAAATTAATACCGCTTTGCTGAATCTTGTCATGAAAGATCCATTTTCCGGCCTTCCTAGTGAAGATGCCGCTACCCATCTAAACAACTTTGTTGATTTGTGTGATATGCAAAAGAAGAAAGATATGGATAATGATATTGTTAAATTGAAGCTATTCCCGTTTTCGCTTAGAGATCCTCCTAAAACTTGGTTCTCGTCTTTGCCTAAAAATAGTATCGATTCATGGAATAAGTGCAAAGATGCTTTTATCTCTAAGTATTTTCCTCCCGCTAAGATCATCTCTCTTAGAAACGGTACTATAAATTTTAAGCAACTTGATCATGAACATGTTGCACAATCTTGGGAAAGGATGAAATTAATGATACGTAATTGTCTGATACATCTCCAACGTATCTATAATTTTTGATTACTCCATGCTATATTATCTACTATTTTGGACTATATTGGGCTTTATTTTCCACTTTTATATTATTTTGGGACTAACCTATTAACCGGAGGCCCAGCCCAGAATTGTTTTTTTTGCCTATTTCAGTGTTTCGAAGAAACGGAATATCAAACGGAGTCCAAACGGAATAAAACCTTCAGGAACGTGATTTTCTCACCGAACGTGATCCAGGAGACTTGGACCCTGCTCCAAGGAACAAAAGAGACGGTCACGAGGGTGGTGGACGCCCCCCAGGGCGCGCCCCCCTGCCTCGTGGGCCCCTCGGAGCTCCATCGACGTACTCCTTCCTCCTATATATACCTACGTACCCCCAAACGAACAGATACGGAGCCAAAAACCTAATTCCAATGCCGCAACTTTCTGTATCCACGAGATCCCATCTTGGGGCCTGTTCCGGAGCTCGGCCGGAAGAGGGCCGTCATCACGAAGGGCTTCTACATCATCATAGCCTCTCCGATGAAGTGTGAGTAGTTTACCTCAGACCTTCGGGGCCATAGTTAGTAGCTAGATGGCTTCTTCTCTCTCTTTGAATCTCAATACAAAGTTCTTCCCCTCTCTCGTGGAGATCTATTCGATGTAATCTTATTTTTGCGGTGTGTTTGTTGAGACCGATGAATTGTGGGTTTATGATCAAGTCTATATATGAATAATATTTGAATCTTCTCTGAATTCTTTTATGTATGATTGGTTATCTTTGCAAGTCTCTTCGAATTATCCGTTTGGTTTGGTCGACTAGATTGGTAGTTCTTGCCATGGGAGAAGTGCTTAGCTTTGGGTTCGATCTTGCGGTGTCCTTTCCTAGTGACAGAAGGGGCAGCAAGGCACGTATTGTATCATTGCCATCGAGGATAACAAGATGGGGTTTATTTCATATTGCATGAATTTATCTCTCTACATCATGTCATCTTGCTTAAGGTGTTACTCTGTTTTTAACTTAATACTCTAGATGCATGCTGGATAGCGGTCGATGAGTGGAGTAATAGTAGTAGATGCAGAATCGTTTCTGTCTACTTGTCACGGACGTGATGCCTATATACATGATCATGCCTAGATATTCTCATAACTATGCTCAATTCTGTCAATTGCTCAACAGTAATTTGTTCACCCACTGTAGAATACTTATGCTCTTGAGAGAAGCCACTAGTGAAACCTATGGCCCCCGGGTCTATTCTCATCATATTAATCTCCATCACTTCAATCTTGCTTTGCTTTTTTACTTTGCCTTTTACTTTTACTTTGCATCTTTATACCAAAAATACTAAAAATATTATATCTATCAGATCTCACTCTCGTAAGTGACCGTGAAGGGATTGACAACCCCTAATCGCGTTGGCTGCGAGTAGCTATCGTTTTGTGCAGGTACGAGGGACTTGAGCGTGGCCTCCTACTGGATTGATACCTTGGTTCTCAAAAACTGAGGGAAATACTTACGCTACTCTGCTGCATCATCCCTTCCTCTTCGGGGAAAACCAACGCAAGCTCAAGACGTAGCAAGAAGGATTTCTGGCGCCGTTGCTGGGGAGTCTACGCAAAAAGTCAACATACCAAGTACCCATCACAATCCCTATCTCTCGCATTACATTATTTGCCATTTGCCTCTCGTTTTCCTCTCCCCCACTTCACCCTTGCCGTTTTATTCGCCCTCTCTCTCTCTCTATCCTCCCTCTCTAATTGCCTCTTTTGCCCGTTTGCTCTTGTTTGCTCGTGTGCTAGCTTGTTTGCTTGTTTGTCGTGATGGCTCAAGATACTACCAAATTGTGTGACTTCACCAATACCAATAATAATGATTTCCTTAGCACTCCGATTGCTCCTCTTGCCAATACTAAATCTTGTGAAATCAATGCTGCTTTGTTGAATCTTGTTATGAAAGATCAATTTGCCGACCTTCCTAGTGAAGATACCGCTACTCATCTGAATAGCTTCGTTGATTTATGTGATATGCAAAAGAAAAAAGATGTCAATAATGATGTCGTTAAATTGAAACTATTTCCTTTTTCGCTTAGAGATCGTGCTAAAGCTTGGTTTTCGTCTTTGCCTAAAAATAGTATTGAATCCTGGAACAAGTGCAAAGATGCTTTTATCTCTAAGTATTTCCCTCCCGCTAAGATCATCTTTCTTAGAAACGATATTATGAACTTTAAACAACTTGATCATGAACATGTTGCACAAGCTTGGGAGAGAATGGAATTAATGATACGTAATTGCCCTACTCATGGTTTGAATTTGTTGATGATTATACAAAAATTTTATGCCGGATTGAATTTTGCTTCTAGAAATCTTTTAGATTCGGCCGCGGGAGGCACTTTTATGGAAATCACTTTAGGAGATGCTACTAAACTCCTAGATAATATTATGGTTAATTATTCTCAATGGCATACTGAAAGAACTTCTAATAAAAAAGTGCATGTGATAGAAGAAATCAATGTGTTGAGTGGAAAGATGGATGAACTTATGAAATTATTTGCTACTAAGAGTGTTTCTTCTGATCCTAATGATATGCCTTTGTCTACTTTGATTGAGAATAATAATGAATCTATGGATGTGAATTTTGTTGGTAGGAATAATTTTGGTAACAACACTTATAGAGGAATTTTAATCCTAGGCCATATCCTAGTAATCCTTCTAATAATTATGGGAATTCCTACAACAACTCTTATGGAAATTGTAATAAGATGCCCTCTGAATTTGAGAGTAGTGTTAAAGAGTTTATGAATTCACAAAAGAATTTTAATGCTTTGCTTGAAGAGAAATTGCTTAAAGTTGATGATTTGGCTAGGAACGTTGATAGAATTTCTCTTGAGGTTGATTCTTTAAAGCTTAGATCTATTCCTCCTAAGCATGATATCAATGAGTCTCTCAAAGCCATGAGAATTTCCATTGATGAGTGCAAGGAAAGAACCGCTAGGATGCATGCTTCCAAAGATGCCTTTATTAAAGCGTGTTCTTCCAATTCCTATGAAAATCAAGATGAAGATCTAAAAGTTATTGATGTGTCTCCTATTAAATCTTTGTTTTGCAATATAAATCTTGATTAAACTGAATATGATCTTCCTTTACCTAGAAGGCGTTCTAAAAATTCGGAGTATTTAGATCTTTGTGATGAAATTGATGAAAGTGGGATTGAAAGAAATAAAAATCTAGATGTTGCTAAACCCACCATATTGGATTTCAAGGAATTTAATTATGAAAGTTGCTCTTTAATTGATTGTATTTCCTTGTTGCAAGCCGTGCTAAATTCTCCACATGCTTATAGTCAAAATAAAGCCTTCACCGAACATATTGTTGATGCCTTGATGCAATCTTATGAAGAAAAACTTGAGTTGAAAGTTTCTATCCCTAGAAAACTCTATGATGAGTGGGAACCAACTATTAAAATTAAAATTAAAGATCATGAGTTTTATGCTTTGTGTGATTTGGGTGCTAGTGTCTCCACCATCCCTAAAACTTTGTGTGATTTGCTAGATTTCCGCGATTTTGATGATTGCTCTCTAAACTTGCATCTTGAGGATTCTACTATTAAGAAACCTATGGGAAGTATTAATGATGTTCTTATTGTTGCAAATAGTAATTGTGTGCCCGTATATTTCATTGTTCTTGATATAGATTGCAATCTTTCTTGCCCTATTATTCTTGGTAGACCTTTCCTTAGAACGGTTGGTGCGATTATTAATATGAAGGAAGGGAATATTAGATTTGAATTTCCATTAAAAAAGGGCATGGAACACTTTCCAAGAAAGAAAATAAAATTACCATATGAAACTATCATGAGAGCCTCTTATGGATTGCCTACCAAAGATGGCAATACCTAGATCTATCATTGCTTGTTATGCCTAGCTAGGGGCGTTAAACGATAGCGCTTGTTGGGAGGCAACCCAATTTTATTTTTATTCCTTGATTTTTGCTCCTGTTTAGTAATAAATAAATTATTTATCCTCTGTTTTGGTTGTGTTTTTTTGTGTTTAATTAGTGTTTGTGCCAAGTAGAACCGTTGGGAAGACTTGGGGAAAGTCTTGTTGAACTTGCTGTAAAAAACAGAAACTTTAGCACTCACGAGAACTGCTGTCATTTTTATTTGGAGAGTGATATTTAGTTAATTATTTTTGCAGGTGATTAATATATAAATTCCTCAGGCCCAGAAATTTATTTTAGAATTTTTGGGGTTCCAGATCATGCGCTAGCTACAGATTACTACAGACTGTTCTGTTTTTGGCAGATTCTGTTTTTCGTGTGTTGTTTGCTTATTTTGATGAATCTATGGCTAGTAAAATAGTTTATAATCCATAGAGAAGTTGTAATACATTAGGTTTAACACCAATATAAATAAATAATGAGTTCATTACAGTGCCTTGAAGTGGTCTTTTGTTTTCTTTTGCTAACGGAGCTCACGAGTTTTTTGCTTTAAGTTTTGTGTTGTGAAGTTTTCAAGTTTTGGGTAAGGATTTGATGGATTATGGAAAAAGGAATGGCAAGAGCCTAACATTGCGTATGCCCATGGCACCCCCAATATAATCTAAGGACACCTAAAAGCCAAAGCTTGGGGATGCCCCGGAAGGCATCCCCTCTTTCGTCTACTTCTATCGGTAACTTTACTTGGAGCTATATTTTTATTCACCAACATGATATGTGTTTTGCTTGGAGCATCTTGTATTATGTGTGTCTTTGTTTGTTAGTGTGCCACAATCATCCTTGCTGTACACACCTTTTGAGAGAGCCATACATGAATTAAAATTTGATAGAATACTCTATGTGCTTCACTTATATCTTTTGAGCTAAGTAGTTTTGCTCTATGTGCTTCACTTATATCTTTTGAGCTAAGTAGTTTTGCTATTTGTGCTTAACTTATATCTTTTGAGCTAAGTAATTTTGATCTATATGCTTCACTTAGATCTTTTAGGGCACGGTGGTAGATTTGTTTTAAAGAAACTATTGATCTCTCATGCTTCACTTAAATTATTTTGAGATTCTCTTAATAGCATGGTAATTTGCTTAATAATAATATGCTTGGTATTCAAGATTTCTGAAACTTTATTTTGAGTGTGTTGAATACTAAGAAAAGATTGAAGCATGATAATTGTTTTGAGATATGGAGGTGATAATATTAAAGTCATGCTAGTTGAGTAGTTGTGAATTTAAAGAATACTTGTGTTGAAGCTTGTGATTCCCGTAGTATGCACATATGGTGAACCGTTATGTGATGAAGTCGGAGCATGATTTATTTATTGATTGTCTTCCTTATGAGTGGCGGCCGGGGACGAGCGATGGTCTTTTCCTACCAATCTATCCCCCTAGGAGCATGCGCGTAATACTTTGCTTTGATAACTTCTCGATTTTTGCAATAAGTATATGAGTTCTTTATGACTAATGTTGAGTCCATGGATTATACGCACTCTCACCCTTCCACCTTTGCTAGCCTCTCTAATACCGTGCACCTTTTGCCGGTATCATACACCCACCATATACCTTCCTCAAAACAGCCACCATACCTACCTATTATGGCATTTCCATAACCATTCCGAGATATATTGACATGCAACTTTCCACCGTTCCATTTATTATGACACACTCCATCATTGTCATATTGCATATCCCGGTACACCGCCGGAGTCATTCATATAGAGTCATATTTTGTTCTAAGTATCGAGTTGTAATTGTTGAGTTGTAAGAAAAATAAAAGTGTGATGATCATCCTTATTAGAGCATTGTCCCAGTGAGGAAAGAATGATGGAGACTATGATTCCCCCACAAGTCAGGATGAGACTCCGGACGGAAAAAAAAGAGGCCATAAAAAAGAGAAAAGGCCCAAATAAAAAAACAAATAAAAAATATAAAAAATGAGAGAAAAAGAGAGAAGGTACAATGTTACTATCCTTTTACCACACTTGTGCTTCAAAGTAGCACCATGATCTTCATAGTAGAGAGTCTCTCATGTTATCACTTTCATATACTAGTGGGAATCTTTCATTATAGAACTTGGCTTGTATATTCCAATGATGGGCTTCCTCAAAATTACCCTAGGTCTTCATGAGCAAGCAAGTTGAATGCACACCCACTTAGTTTCTTTTTGAGCTTTCATATACTTATAGCTCTAGTGCATCCATTGCATGGCAATCCCTACTCACTCACATTGATATCTATTGATGGGCATCTCCATAGCCCGTTGATACGCCTAGTTGATGTGAGACTATCTTCTCCCTTTTTGTCTTGTCCACAACCACCATTCTATTCCACCTATAGTGCTATGTCCATGGCTCACGCTCATGTATTGCGTGAAGATTGAAAAAGTTTTGAAAAAGTTAGAGTATGAAACAATTGCTTGGCTTGTCATCAGGGTTGTGCATGATTTAAATATTTTGTGTGGTGAAGATAGAGCATAGCCAGACTATATGATTTTGTAGGGATAACTTTCTTTGGCCATGTTATTTTGAGAAGACATAATTGCTTTGTTAGTATGCTTGAAGTATTATTATTTCTTATGTCAATATAAACTTTTGTCTTGAATCTTTCTAATCTGAATATTCATATCACAATTAAGAAGATTTACATTGAAATTATGCCAAGTAGCACTCCGCATCAAAAATTCTTTTTTATCATTTACCTACTCGAGGATGAGCAGGAATTAAGCTTGGGGATGCCTGATACGTCTCCAACGTATCTACAATTTTTGATTGCTCCATGCTATATTATCTACAGTTTTGGACAATATTGGGCTTTATTTTCCACTTTTATATTATTTTTGGGACTAACCTATTAACCGGAGGCCTAGCCCAGAATTGTTGTTTTTTGCCTATTTCAGTGTTTCGAAGAAACGGAATATCAAACGGAGTCCAAACGGAATAAAACCTTCGGGAACGTGATTTTCTCACCGAACGTGATCCAGGAGACTTGGACCCTGCTTCAAGGAACAAAAGAGGCGGTCACGAGGGTGGGGGCGTCCCCCCCCCTAGGGCGCGCCCCCTGCCTCATGGGCCCCTCGGAGCTCCACCGACGTACTCCTTCCTCCTATATATACCTACGTACCCCAAATGAACAGATACGGAGCCAAAAACCTAATTCCACCGCCGCAACTTTCTGTATCCACGAGATCCCATCTTGGGGCCTGTTCCGGAGATCCGCCGGAAGAGGGCCGTCATCACAGAGGGCTTCTACATCATCATAGCCTCTTCGATGAAGTGTGAGTAGTTTACCTCAGACCTTCGGGTCCATCATTAGTAGCTAGATGGCTTCTTCTCTCTCTTTGAATCTCAATACAAAGTTCTCCCCCTCTCTCGTGGAGATCTATTTGATGTAATCTTCTTTTTGTGGTGTGTTTGTTGAGATCGATGAATTGTGGGTTTATGATCAAGTCTATCTATGAATAATATTTGAATCTTCTCTGAATTCTTTTATGTATGATTGGTTATCTTTGCAAGTCTCTTTGAATTATCCGTTTGGTTTGGCTGACTAGATTGGTAGTTCTTGCCATGGGAGAAGTGCTTAGCTTTGGGTTCGATCTTGCGATGTCCTTTCCCAGTGACAGAAGGGGCAGCAAGTCACGTATTATATCATTGCCATCGAGGATAACAAGATGGGGTTTATTTCATATTGCATTAATTTATCTCTCTACATCATGTCATCTTGCTTAAGGCGTTACTCTGTTTTTAACTTAATACTCTAGATGCATGCTGGATAGCGGTCGATGAGTGGAGTAATAGTAGTAGATGCAGAATCGTTTTGGTCTACTTGTCACGGACGTGATGCCTATATACATGATCATGCCTAGATATTCTCATAACTATGCTCAATTCTTTCAATTGCTCAACAGTAATTTGTTCACCCACCATAGAATACTTATGCTCTTGAGAGAAGCCACTAGTGAAACCTATGGCCCCCGGGTCTATTCTCATCATATTAATCTCCATCACTTTAATCTTGCTTTGCTTTTTTACTTTTACTTTGCATCTTTATACCAAAAATACCAAAAATATTATATCTATCAGATCTCACTCTCGTAAGTGACCGTGAAGGGATTGACAACCCCTAATCGTGTTGTTTGCGCGTAGCTATCGTTTTGTGTAGGTATGAGGGACTTGAGCGTGGCCTCCTACTGGATTGATACCTTGGTTCTTAAAAACTGAGGGAAATACTTACGCTACTCTGCTGCATCATCCCTTCCTCTTCGGGGAAATCCAACGCAAGCTCAAGACATAGCATTGCCCTACACATGGTTTGAATCTTTGGATGATTATACAAATTGTTTATGCCCGATTGAATTTAGCTTCTAGAAATCTTTTAGATTCAGCCACGGGAGGCACTTTTATGGAAATCACTTTAGGAGAAGCTACTAAACTCCCAGATAATATTATGGTTAATTATTCTCAATGGCATACTAAAAGATCTACTAATAAAAAGGTGCATGCAAAAGAAGAAATTAATGTTTTGAGTGGAAAGATGGATGAACTTATGAAATTGTTTGCTAATAAGAGTGTTTCTTCTGATCCTAATGATATGCCTTTGTCTACTTTGATTGAGAATAATAATGAATCTATGGGTGTGAATTTTGTTGGTAGGAACAATTTTGGTAATAACGCGTATAGAGGTAATTTTAATCCTAGGTCGTATCCTAGTAATTCCTCTAATAATTATGGTAATTCCTACAACAATTCTTATGGAAATTATAATAAGATGCCCTCGGATTTTAAATCTAATATTAAATAATTTATTAGTTCGCAAAAGAGTTTAAATGCTTTGATTAAAGAAAAACTATCTAAGATTGATGAGTTGGCTAGGAACGTGGATAGAATTTCTCTTGATGTTGATTCTTTGAAACTTAGATCTATTCCACCTAAGCATGATATCAATGAGTCTCTCAAATCTATGAGAATTTCCGCTGATGAGTGCAAAGAAAGAACCGCTAGGATGCGTGCTAAAAAATATTGCTTTGTGAAAGCGTGTTCTTCTAGTTTTCATGATAATATGGATGAATATCTAAAAGTGATTGATATGTCCCCTATTAAATCTTTGTTTTGCAATATGAATCTTGATAATTACGGGACTGGAGATGAGTCAACTTTAGTTAAAAGGCGTCCCAATGATTCAGAGTTTTTAGATCTTAATGCTAAAATTGGTAAAAGTGGGATTGGAAAGGTCAAAACTTTACATAGCAATGAACCCACTATTTTGGATTTCAAGGAATTTAATTATGATAATTGTTCTTTAATAGATTGTATTTCCTCGTTGCAATCCATGCTAAATTCTCTGCATGCTTATAATCAAAATAAAGCTTTTACTAAACATATCGTTGATGCTTTAATACAATCTTATGAAGAAAAGCTTGAATTGGAAGTTTCTATCCCTAGAAAACTTTATGATGAGTGGGAACCCACTATTAAAATTAAAATTAAAGATCATGAATGCTTTGCTTTATGTGATTTGGGTGCTAGCGTTTCCATGATTCCAAAAACTTTGTGTGATGTGTTAGGTTTCCGTGAATTTGATGATTGTTCTTTAAATTTGCACCTCGCGGATTCCACTATTAAGAAACCTATGGGAAGAATTAATTATGTTCTTATTGTTGCAAATAGGAATTATGGCCCATAGATTTCATTGTTCTTGATATAGATTGCAATCCTACATGTCCCATTATTCTTGGTAGGCCTTTCCTTAGAATGATTGGTGCAATTATTGATATGAAAGAAGGGAATATTAGATTCCAATTTCCATTATGGAAAGGAATGGAACACTTTTCTAGAGAGAAAATTAAATTACCTTATGAATCTATTATAAGAGCCACTTATGGATTGCATACCAAAGATGATAATACATAAATCTATCCTTGCTTTTATGCCTAGCTAGGGGCGTTAAACGATAGCGCTTGTTGGGAGGCAACCCAATTTTATTTTTGTTTATTGCTTTTTGGTTCTGTTTAGTAATAAATAATTCATCTAGACTCTGTTTAGATGTGGTTTTATGCTTTTAATTAGTGTTTGTGCCAAGTAGAACCTTTGGTAAGACTTGGGGAAAGTCTTCGCGATCTTGCTGTAAAAATCAGAAACTTTAGCGTTCACGATATTTGCTGCCATTTTTTTACTGGAGAGTGCGATTAGGTTGATTCTTTTTGAAGATGATTAATAGGTAAATTCCTCACGTTCAGAAATTTATTTTAGAATTTTTGGGGTTCCATAAGTATTTGAAACCTACCGATTACTACATACTGTTCTGTTTTTGACAGATTCTGTTTTTCGCGTGTTGTTTGCTTATTTTGATGAATCTATGGCTAGTATCGGAGGTTAGGAACCATATAGAAGTTGGAATGCAGTAGATTTAACACCAAAATAAATAAAGAATGAGTTCATTACAGTACCTTAAGTGGTGGTTTGTTTTCTTATACTAACGGAGCTCATGAGATTTTCTGTTTAAGTTTTGTGTTGTGAAGTTTTCAAGTTTTGGGTAAAGATTTGATGGATTATGGAATAAGGAGTGGCAAGAGCCTAAGATTGGAGATGACAAAGGCACCTCAAGGTAAAATTCAAGGACAACCAAAAGCCTAAGCTTGGGGATGCCCCGGAAGGCATCCCCTCTTTCGTCTTCTTCTATCGGTAACTTTACTTGAGGCTATATTTTTATTCACCACATGATATGTGTTTTGCTTGGAGCGTCTTGTATGATGTGAGTCTTTGATTTTTAGTTTACCACAATCATCCTTTCTGTATACACCTTTTGGGAGACACACACATGAATTGGAATATATTAGAATACTCTATGTGCTTCACTTATATCTTTTGAGCTAGATAATTTTGCTCTAGTGCTTCACTTATATCTTTTAGAGCACGGTGGTGGTTTTATTTTATAGAAATTATTGATCTCTCATGCCTCACTTATATTATTTTGATAGTCCTTTAGAACAGCATGGTAATTTTCTTTGGTTATAAAATTGCTCCTAATATGATAGGCATCCAAGATGGGTATAATAAAACTATCATAAAAAGTGTGTTGAATACTATGAGAAGTTGGATGATTGATAATTGTTTTGAGATATGCGGATGGTGATATTAAAGTTGTGCTAGTTGAGTAGTTGTAAATTTTAGAAATACTTGTGTTGAAGTTTGCAAGTCTCGTAGCATGCACGTATGGTAATCGTTGTGTAACAAATTTGAAACATGAGGTGTTCTTTGATTGTCTTCCTTATGAGTGGCGGTCGAGGATGAGCGATGGTCTTTTCCTACCAATCTATCCCCCTAGGAGCATGCGCGTAGTGCTTGGTTTTTGATGACTTGTAGATTTTTGCAATAAGTATATGAGTTCTTTATGACTAATGTTGAGTCCATGGATTATACGCACTCTCACCCTTCCATCATTGCTAGCCTCTTCGGTACCGTGCATTGCCCTTTATCACCTTGAGAGTTGGTGCAAACTTCGCTGGTGCATCCAAACCCCGTGATATGATATGCTCTGTCACACATAAACCTCCTTATATCTTCCTCAAAACAGCCACCATACCTACCTATTATGACATTTCCATAGCCATTCCGAGATATATTGCCATGCAACTTTCCACCATTTCATTTATGACATGCTTCACCATTGTCATATTGCTTTGCATGATCATGTAGTTGACATCGTATTTGTGGCAAAGCCACCATGCATAATTTATCATACATGTCACTCTTGATTCATTGCCCTTCCCGGTACACCGCCGGAGGCATTCATATAGAGTCATATTTTGTTCTAGTATCGAGTTGTAAATAAATAGAAGTGTGATGATCATCATTAATAGAGCATTGTCCCAATAAAAAGGGGGGAAGGCCAAATAAAAAGGCCCAAAAAAGGGATAGTGCTACTATCCTCTTTTTCCACACTTGTCCTTCAAAGTAGCACCATGATCATTATGATAGAGAGTCTCTTGTTTTGTCACTTTCATAAACTAGTGGGAATTTTTCATTACAGAACTTCGCTTGTATATTCCAACAATGGGCTTCCTCAAATGCCCTAGGTCTTCGTGAGCAAGCAAGTTGGATGCACACCCACTTAGTTTATTTTGTTGAGCTTTCATACATTTATAGCTCTAGTGCATCCGTTGCATGGCAATACCTACTCCTTGCATTGACATCAATTGATGGGCATCTCCCTAGCCCGTTGATTAGCCGCATAAATTTGAGACTTTCTCCTTTTATCTTCTCCACATAACCCCCATCATATTATTCTATTCCACCCATAGTGCTATATCCATGGCTCACGCTCATGTATTGCGTGAAAGTTGAAAAACGTTTGAGATTACTAAAGTATGAAACAATTGATTGGCTTGTCATCGGGGTTGTGCAAGATGAGAGCATTCTTATGTGACGAAAATGGAGCATGACCAAACTATATGATTTTGTAGGGATGAACTTTCTTTTGCCATGTTATTTTGAAAAGACATGATTGCTTAGTTAGTATGCTTGAAGTATTTTTATTTTTATGTCAATATTAAAATTTTGTCTTGAATGTTTCGGATCTGAATATTCATGCCACAATAAAGAAAATTACATTAAGAATTATACTAGGTAGCATTCCACATCAAAAATTCTGTTTTTATCATTTACCTACTCGAGGGCGAGCAGGAATTAAGCTTGGGGATGCTTGATACGTCTCCAACGTATCTATAATTTTTGATTGTTCCATGCTATTATATTATCTTATTTGGATGTTAATGGGATTATTTATATACTTTTATATTATTTTTGGGACTAACCTACTAACCCAAGGCCCAGTGCAAATTGATGTTTTTTCCTATTTCAGTGTTTCACAGAAAAGGAATATCAAACGGAATCCAAATGGAATGAAACCTTCGGGAGAGTTATTTTTGGAACAAACATGATCCAGGGGACTTGGAGTAGACGTCAAGAAATCAACGAGGAGGCCACGAGACAGGGAGGCGCGCCTGCCCCTAGGCGCGCCCCCACCCTCGTGGGCCCCTCGTAGCTCCACCGACCTACTTCTTCCTCCTATATATATATCCATATACCCCGAAAAGATCCAGGAGCACCACGAAACCCTATTTCCACCACTGCAACCTTCTGTACCCAAGAGATCCCATTTTGGGGCCTTTTTCGGAGCTCTGCCGGAGGGGGAATCGATCATGGAGGGCTTCTACATCAACACCATAGCCTCTCCGATGATGTGTGAGTAGTTTACCTCAGACCTTCGGGTCCATAGTTATTAGCTAGATGGCTTCTTCTCTCTCTTTGGATCTCAATACAAAGTTATCCTTGATCTTCTTGGAGATCTATTCGATGTAACTCTTTTTGCGGTGTGTTTGTCGAGATCCGATGAATTGTGGGTTTATGATCAGGATTATCTATGAACAATATTTGGTTCTTCTCTGAATTCTTACATGTATGATTTAATTATCTTTGCAAGTCTCTTCGAATTATCAGTTTGGTTTGGCCTACTAGATTGATATGTCTTGCCATGGGAGAAGTGCTTAGCTTTGGGTTCAATCTTGCGGTGTCCTTTCCCAGTGATAGTAGGGGCAGCAAGGCACGTATTGTATGTTGCCATCGAGGATAAAAAGATGGGGTTTATATCATATTGCTTGAGTTTATCCCTCTACATCATGTCATCTTGCTTAATGTGTTACTCCTTTCTTATGAACTAAATACTCTAGATGCATGTTGGATAGCGGTTGATGTGTGGAGTAATAGTAGTAGATGCAGAATCGTTTCGGTCTACTTGTCGCAGACATGATGCCTATATACATTATCATGCCTAGATATTCTCATAATTATGCACGTTTCTATCAATTGCTCGACCGTAATTTGTTCACCCACTGTAATACTTATGCTATCTTGAGAGAATCCACTAGGGAAACCTATGGCCCCGGGTCTATCTTTTATCATATAAGTTTCCAATCTATTTTATTTCGCAATCTTTACTTTCAATCTATATCATAAAAATACCAAAAATATTTATCTTATTATTATTGTCTCTATCAGATCTCACTTTCGTAAGTGACCGTGAAGGGATTAACAACCCCTTTATCGCGTTGGTTGCGAGGTTCTTGTTTGTTTGTGCAGGTACTAGGCGACTTGCATGTTACCTCCTACTGGATTGATACTTTGGTTCTCAAAAACTGAGGGAAATACTTACGCTACTTTGTTGCATCACCCTTTCCTCTTCAAGGGAAAACCAACGTAGTACTCAAGAGGTAGCAAGAGCGGCCGGAGACGGAGATCCGGCGAGGTCCTCCAGCGCCGTTCTTGGGCAGGAGAGAGAGAGAGAGAGAGAGAGAGAGAGAGAGAGAGAGAGAGAGACGACGTGGGGAAAAGGAGTTGAATGGGTATGGGGGAGTATAGCGGGTTATCGCGGTAGTACCGCCCGGGCGGAAGTACCGCACGCAGGGCGGTAGTATCGCTCCTCAAGAAGCAGTAAAAAAATACTATCGTGCTGGTTGCGGTAGTACCATGCACATCTCCTGCAGTAGTACTGTGGCAAACCACGGTAGTACCATAGACCCAAGAAAATGCAAGTTTCGCAAAAAGAGAGGAAAACGGCCTTTGCAATGCAACCTTCAAGCAAAACAAACACACCGAAGAGCTAACCCACGTGGCAACTCAAACACAAGCTCGGCTCAAAGAGAGAAAGTCAAAAGACACCAAGGACCAAACACGAGACACAACCTCCCTAGAGAGAGGGAGGTGGCCGGATCCATCTATGTTTGAGTTAATTGGTATGGCACCACGAAAAATTATCCTTGGTCCCATGACCAAAACTCGTCTTTGAAGCACAAGTACCATAAAAAATGGCTAATGTGAAAGAGTTGATCAATTTATGCACAATGGGGGGAGTTAATTGAGAGAACAACACTCCCCCTATGTCCATGCCTACACCTAAACAAGATATCAAGATGCGTATGGTAGGGTGTGCAAGGGTTCAAGCCACATTGCTCGAATCAATGATATTTAGCTCATGCCTTAACTCGCAAAATCTTGCTTCATCCAAGGGCTTCATGAAGATATCTGCAAGGTTATCATGAGTGTTGACATAGTTGAGCTCGATCTCCCCTCGCCTAATATGATCCTGGATGAAGTGGTACCGGATCTCAATATGCTTCATCTTGAAGTGTTGCACCGGGTTGAGAGAAATCTTGATGGCACTTTCATTGTCACACAAAGAGGCACTTTGTCACAAATGACACTGTAATCCTTTAAAGTTTGCCTCATCCATAGAAGTTGTGCACAACAACTACCGGCGGCCACATAATCCGCTTCGGTGGACGAGAGAGACACACAACTTTGCTTCTTCTAAGACCAATACCAAAGAGCAACCAAGGAATTGGCACCCTCAGGAATTTGACTTCCTATCCACTTTGTCTCCCGCCCAATCAGAGTCCGAATAGCCTACAAGGTTGAAGCTTGCTCCTCTTGGGTACCATAGGCCAAAGTTTGGGGTATGAGCCAAATATCGAAAGATTCACTTGACCGCCACAAAGTGGCTTTCCTTAGGTGCGGCTTGAAACCGTGCACAAATTCCCACACTCAACATGATATCCGGTCTAGATGAACAAAGGTAAAGCAAGGAGCCAATCATGGAGCGATACACCTTTTGATCCACAACTTTACCATTGGGATCTATGTCAAGTTGGCATTTGATGGGCATTCGAGTGGAAGTCAGCTTGACATCACTTAGCTTGAATCTCTTGAGCATGTCTTGAGTGTATTTGACTTGGTTGATGAAGGTTCCTTCTCTTTGTTGCTTGACTTCGAACCTGAGAAAGAACTTCAACTCTCCCATCATGGACATCTTGAACTTTGAGGTCATAAGAGCGGCAAATTCCTCATTGAAAGCTTTGTTAGGAGAACCAAAGATAATATCATCAACATATAGTTGGCACACAAACAACTCCCCTTTGACCTTCTTAGTAAAAAGAGTGGGGTTGATTTTACCAATTTCAAACCCACGATCTTGCAACAACTCGGTAAGGTGGTCATACCACGCATGCGAGGCTTGTTTAAGGCCATTGTCGGTGTTAAAACCGGCAGATCTCGGGTAGGGGGTCCCGAACTGTGCGTCTAAGGCGGATGGTAACAGGAGGCAGGGGACACAATGTTTTACCCAGGTTCGGGCCCTCTTGATGGAGGTAAAACCCTATGTCCTGCTTGATTTATTCTTGATGATATGAGTAGTACAAGAGTTGATCTACCACGAGATTGGAGAGGCTAAACCCTAGAAGCTAGCCTATGGTATGATTGTCTGTTGTCCTACGGACTAAAACCATCCGGTTTATATAGACACCAGAAGGGGCTAGGGTTACACAAGGTCGGTTACAAAGGAGGAGATATACATATCCGTATTGCCTAGCTTGCCTTCCACGCCAAGTAGAGTCCCATCTGGACACGGGACGAAGTCTTCAATCTTGTATCTTCATAGTCCAATAGTCCGGCCAAAGGACATAGTCCGGCTGTCCGGAGACCCCCTAATCCAGGACTCCCTCAGTAGCCCCTGAACCAGGCTTCAATGACGATGAGTCCGGCGCGCAGTGTTATCTTCGGCATTGCAAGGTGGGTTCCTCTTCCGAATACACCACAGTAGAGTTTGAATACAAGGATAGTGTCCGACCCTGCAAAATAAGTTCCACGTACCACCGTAGAGAGAATAATATTTCCACAAATCTAATCTGCTGACACGTTTTCGCAACATGACATCATGCCATGGCCCGGTAATTATTCGAACCGTTTTTCTTTAACCAGCCCTGCACATAACGCGAGGCGGTTTCTTGATACGTCTTGTCAAAGCAGAGATCATGTCCCCCTTATTACGGGATTCTCATCAATACGGGACCGTGCCATCAATTACGACGCTTGGGGGATAAGCGTGTTTTACCAGGCTAGTGGGGGTGCATAGTTTTGTCCGCCCTTATAAAGGGATAAGGTTTAACCTTCTTCTACCCACGCCTTCTTCCTACTTGCTCATCCATTCTCGCGCACTCGAGATCCAACGCCCAAGTCCACATCCTTCTCCAAACATGTCCGGAGCGGGAGGCAAGTGGATGGCCTCCTCCATTATGGAGGGACACATAAAAAAGCTACGCGGAGCCGGATACTTAGCCGCGGATATCGCGCATCGGCTGCCAGCTGCGGGCAGATCGTGCCTACCCCGGAACCTCACGAGAGGGTGGTTTTCCTCCATCACTTCCTCCACGGAATAAGGTTTCCCCTCCATCCATTTGTCCGCGGCCTTATGTTCTACTACGGGCTCGACTTTCATGATCTGGCCCCAAATTTCATCGTCAACATCTCGGCGTTCATCGTCGTGTGTGAGGCTTTCCTCCGCATCCGGCCCCACTTCGGTCTGTGGCTGAAGACCTTCAATATCAAGCCGAAGGTGGTGGGCGGCCAACAAGCGGAATGCGGCGAAGCCATGGTGGGCAAGATGCCCAATGTTATATGGCTCGAGGGCTCCTTCGTGGAGACCATAAAGGGGTGGCAATCGGGGTGGTTCCACATCACCGAGCCACGCGACACCAACTGGGTGGCGACCCCCGAGTTTCGATCCGGAATCCCCACGCGGCTCACTTCTTGGAAGGAGAAGGGCCTGTCCCGGGGTTCATCGGTGGAGCTGGACGGACTCCAGAAATGTATCCGGAATATGATAAGCAAGAAGCTTAGGCTTGTCAACATAGTCCAGGTCATGCTCTTCCACCGGATCCTCCCGTGTCAACTACGGGATTTCAATTTATGGGAGTTCGACCCGGCCCAGCACCAGACTCTAAGCGAGCTCTTCGACACAACGCACAAGGACGTCTGGAGGGTGCTGTTCAAGGGTGCCGAGGTCCCTCCTTCTCTTACCGAGGACCGCGGGCTAAGCGCGAAGCGCCCTGCGAATTCGGTGAGTTCTATACATCCGGTAGGATATTTATTTCCCATAGCTTAACCATGTGCGGGGTCTGAGCTCCATGCCTTTGACAGGACTAGGTGGAGACGTCGGGGCAGATTAACTGTCCGGCCCCTCTGCCTGAAGATAATGTGGACGCTCTCCTGGTGGAGATGCTGACTCCGGCTCCTTACAAGGTGCCGAAGAAGACCAAGAAGAAGGCCAAGGGAACCCGAAAGAGTTCCCGGCGCCAGGTGGTATCGGACTCATCGTCCGATGACTCCGCGACGCACTCCTCCCACGAAGACGAGGAGGAGGATGAAGATGCTCCCCCTCCAGCCGGGGGAGACAAGAAAAGGAAGACCACCCCAACCGGGGGGGCGAAGGGTCCAAGAAGGGAAGGACTCTCCTTCCGGACTGCTCCACCACCGCCGCCGAAGGCGAAGATGAGTGGCTGCTCAGGGCCAAGACCCTGGTGAAGTCGTAAGTATTCGGATACCAGAGTAACTCATAGCATACCTTTGTCGCACTGCTTCTCCTAACGCCGAATATGATTATGCAGAATGCCCCAAGCCCGTATCGACGTATCCTCATCGGACGGCTCCTTGGACTCGTCGGATATGGATAGCGATCCACTTCCGACCGCCTCCTCCCCTTGCCCTACGGACAATGCCGAGGTATTGTCTCAAGAGGCTCCGGGTCGAGGGGAGACAGTCCCAGAGGCGCCTCAAGGTGACCTTTCAGACTGCGGGAGCAAAGGGAGTAAGGCTCCCGAGGGCTCCGAGTTCGGCCCTCAGCCGAACACCGCACCGGAACCTCCAGTGGTTCCGGACTCGGGCAGGCGGCCTCCTTCCAAAAGGGGCAAGACACCCGTACCGGTGACCTCTGTCCATCCAGAGGCACCGGACAACCTACTGGGAGCGCTTCGCGGCGTTTCCCTCGACGAAGAGCACCGCACTATTATGAGTGCGGTGATCAAGAAGGTTCAGTCCGCCAAGAGCGGACTGACTGAAGCCTGTGCCAGCCTTCTAACAGGCTTTGAGGTAAGTGTTTAAAATATAGGAAAAATATTACCGCATAGACAGTAGCCCCTGATGCTCTGTTTGGTGTTCACAAGGAAAAGCCGAATAGAGGATCAAATAATATCTGCCGGAGTCTAATATAAGTATGTCTATATGCGTATGCAGGCTTCGCTGCTGACCTCTGCCGCACTGACTGCGGAGGTCGCCGCACTGAAGCAGGACCTCGAGGGGTCCGAGAAAGAGCTCGGCCTTGCCAAGAGGCAGCTCAAAGAGAACAGAGGTGAGTAATACCTTGTATATATATATATATATATATATATATACAAAAAAGATGCGATTGCGAAATGACAGGATCATCATGAATGTGCCATGGGGCCACGACCGAAGTGGCGACCCTGAAGCAAGCGCTGTCCGAGGCCGAAAACAAAGCGGCCAAGGAGCACACCAAGCAGGGAAGGCAAGAGGCACGGGTGGGAGAGGTGCAGCAAGAGCTCCAGGCTCTCGTGAAGAAACACGAGGCTTCGGAGCTTGACTCGAAGACATGAGAGTCCGAGCTTGCCGCAGCCCTCAAGAGCGCAAAGAATGCAAAGGCTGAAGCCCAAAAGGCCCTCCAGGATATTGAGGCGATGAGGAAGATAGCGGAGGGTAAGGCATTCAATATGCAAAGCAAGCATGTGAGAGTAAATTACTTGTTACTTACCCGAATCCGGAGCTCTCCAGGAGCATTGGTAGATTTGCCCCGCAGCGTGTCGGATGCCGCGAAATTTTACCAGGCCGATGAGGGAAGCTCGACGGAGAAGTTGTTCTGGTCTCAGTATACTGGGACCGAACACCCGATGCCTATGAGCGACCAGCTGAAGCAACTGGTTGAGCTGCACAAGGCGGCCGAACAGGCCATGAAGGGCTTCATAGTCCGGATGTGGCCTGGCGACTCCCTCCCCAACAGCTCCTTCGGCCTGGTACGGCGACTTGTAGATGCCTGCCCATGACTAGAAGTCATCAAGCAGTCCGTCTGTATCGAAGGTGCCCGCTGGGCTTTTGCCCGTGCTAAGGTGCACTGGGCCAAGATGGACACCGTGAAGCTGGTGAAGGAGGGGCCACCGCAGGGCAAGGAGCATCGCCACCCCGAGATGTATTATGAGGGTGTCCTGAAGGGTGCCCGTCTTGTGGCGGACGAGTGCGCGAAGGATGTAATTTTTGAATAAAATTTCTCGTGTGATCTTGTATTATGAAAACTTGTTCATATGCGCTATGCAACGCTTGTTTGAATTTAAAATATTACCTTCTGTGCGGATGTTTATCAAATCCGAGAGATGGCCAGCCGTCGGCTTCTGCCCCCATGCCACGAGTGTTGGGGTGTTCGGGATAAACCTAAGCACTCTTTTTCCCATTTTTGGGTCCTTCGAGGGAGGTGCTCAGCACAACGAACAAGGCAATCGGACTATGATGCTTTATCACTCTCACTTAGCCATAGAATTCTATAATTTTAAATTTTGGCAAAGCCCCTAGTATTCGGAAGGCCGAATTCGGGGCGCTATACACGCCCAAAACCTCTCGAACAGCGACCAGTCTCTCGCCTTATCATGACAGTCAGTTTTAGCTTTCTCTACTGAGGTGCTTAGCCCAGCTGAACCGGGGCACAATCGCAGTAGTTCTCCCAGTGCCACCTTAGCCGATATAGCGGAACGTAAGGTACCAAAACATGGGAGCCGGGCAAACCCAACTATTGACCCAAGACATGATTCGGAGCTGATGCATATAATGCTATAAGTTCGGGGTGCCGGACTGTCGAAAGTGTTCGTACTTCTAACGCCGTATTATGGGGTACATTTAAGCCCCTGGCTTATTGGCCGTACCAGGGTGTACGGGTCTTTAATGTCATGAATGAACACATATGTATATATAGAAAGAAGAATAGAGAATGCGATAATAGTCTAGTGCTATGCATTTTTTATTCAAAAAGGTGCGTTAAAGCAAAAGGATACAAGTAGTGCAATAAGCAAAAAGTGGGACTATTTGACATGTCCCTTCCAAGGACAAGCTGAGGAATGTTATTTAAAGCAGGTATTTCACTCATTATCAGAGACGACCTGGGAATTCCATGATGCGATGTAGCTTTCTGCCTCCTTGGTTGTTGTATCATGTGTCCGGCAAACATACTGCCGGACGGTGTTTCCAGAGAGTAAAGTCCTGAAATAGAGAAAAAATAATAAGGCAGGAAGCCCCTAGTGCGGTTGAGCCGCGTCTTGGGGCGTGCCGTAGTCGTGCCCCCCTCCCCACCTGTGCCCATGGTATTTTCAATGCATAATTATGTACGCGGGGCACGGATTTAGCCGTTTGGCTGGGACTGGGGTGGGGGCCGCATTGCTATGCGAGCTCGGAACGTGCCAGGCGGTCTTGTTGCCGATTACTCCGGGCGCGCTTGAAGGTGTCCGGGTATTTAATCGCCGAACTGGTGGATTGCCTTAAGAGGCTGCTTTGTGCTTCTGCTGCAAGGGCCGCAGTGTGCTCCTCCGTGCGGAGAGAGCGTTCTGTGTTTCCATTAACTGTAATGACCCCCCCCCCCCCCGAGGTCCTGGCATCTTGAGCTTGAGATATGCATAGTGTGGTACCGCATTGAATCTGGCAAATGCGGTTCGCCCGAGCAGTGCATGATAGCCACTGCGGAACGGGACTATATCAAAGATTAACTCCTTGCTTTGGAAGTTATCCGGGGATCTGAAGACCACTTCCAGTGTGACTGAGCCTGTGCAATGAGCCTCTATGCCTGGAATGACACCTTTAAAGGTTGTTTTTGTGGGTTTGATCCTTGACGGGTCTATGCCCATTTTGCGCACTGTGTCCTGATAAAGCAGGTTCAGGCTGCTGCCGCCATCCATAAGGACTCGAGTGAGGTGAAATCCGTCAATGATTGGGTCTAAGACTAGTGCGGCGAATCCGCCATGATGGATACTAGTGGGGTGGTCCCTACGATCAGAGGTGATCAGACAAGAGGACCATGGGTTGAACTTTGGGGCGACTGGCTCCAATGCATATACGTCCCTTAGCGCACGCTTCTGCTCCCTCTTGGGGATGTGGGTTGTGTATATCATGTTCACCGTCCACACTTGTGGGGGGAACCTCTTCTATCCTCTGGTGTTCGGCTGCCAGGGCTCCTCCTCGTCATCGCTATGTGACCCCTTATCTTTGTTTTCGGCATTTAACTTGCCGGCCTGCTTGAACACCCAACAATCTCTGTTGGTGTGGTTGGCTGGCTTGTCGGGGGTGCCGTGTATTTGACACGAGCGATCGAGTATACGGTCCAAATTGGACAGGCCCGGAGTGCTTCTTTTGAATGGCTTTTTCCGCTGACCGGGTTTAGAGCCCTTGAATCCGGCATTGACTGTCGTATCCTCGGTATTGTAATTGTTGATGCGGCGCTTATGTTTGTTGTGACGTGACCTGCCATTGCCGTCCTTGGTATCCGAAGTACCATGGTTCTTTGATATGTTATTGCTGCGAGCCAGCCAGCTGTCCTCTCCCGCACAAAAGCGGGTCATGAGTGTCGTGAGGGCTGCCATGGATTTCGGCTTTTCCTGGCCAAGGTGTCGGGTGAGCCACTCATCGCGGATGTTGTGCTTAAAAGCTGCTAGGGCCTCTGCATCCGGACAGTCGACGATTTGATTTTTCTTTGTTAGGAACCATGTCCAGAATTGCCTGGCCGATTCCTCTGGCTGCTGAATTATGTGACTCAAGTCATCGGCATCTGGTGGTCGCACAAAAGTGCCCTGGAAGTTGTCAAGGAATGTGGCTTCCAGATCTTCCCAACAACCAATGGATTCTGCTGGCAGGCTGTTGAGCCAATGCCGAGCTGGTCCTTTGAGTTTGAGTGGGAGGTATTTGATGGCGTGTAGATCGTCACCGCGGGCCATGTGGATGTGTAGGAGGAAGTCCTCGATCCATACCGCAGGATCTATTGTCCCGTCGTATGATTCAATATTTACGGGTGTGAAACCCTCTGGGATCTGGTGATCCATTACTTCGTCTGTGAAGCATAGGGGGTGTGCGGCGCCTCTGTACTGGGCTATATCACGACGCAGCTCAAATGAGTCTTATCCGCTGTGTTTGGCCCGGCCGGATTTACTTTTACTGTATCTAGCATGACGGTTATCGTCTCGCATAGTGGCGCGCCCTCTTGATCCGTAGATCGATCTTGCGTGTTTTGCTTTGTCCTCCAATACGTCTCGCAGGTCTGGCGTATTTCCCCATGCCCTGACATTTTTATTTGACTGGCGTCAGGGTGCGAGCTGAGCTTTTGGCTGAAGTGCCTCTCTGTCGCGGCCATGAGGTGGCCGATCAGCCGCGTCATATGCTGGAGATGTAGGTTTTGGTGCTTCCTCCTCCAGTCGGGGTAGCAACCTGCACTTGGGTAACTCTTGGAGGGGCGTTTGAGTTTATATTCCTCGGCCGCAAGGACTTCAGTCCATCTGTCAGCTAGCAAATCTTGATCAGCTTGAAGCTGCTGCTGCTTTTTCTTAAGGCTATTTGTCGTGGCTATAAGCTGGCGCTTGAAGCGCTCTTGTTCGACGGGATCCTCAGGCACGACGAATTCTTCATCGTCGAGGCTTGCCTCGCCTTCGGAGGGAGGCATGTAATTATCATCATCCGCCTCTCCATCTGCCGATCTCTCGGGAGGGCTGGCTTCTCCATCCTCCTGCTCTAAATCATGCTGGAGGGGATTGTTGTTGTCTTCGGCACTGTCCAGAGTGCTATTATCTCTGGTGCCGGTATCACCGCTTTTGCCTTGGCGGGACTTAGAGCGGCGCCGCTGACGTCGGCGCTTGGGTTGCTTCTTGGAGGGGTCATCCTCTGTTGTCCCGTCGCCATTGCCTTCTTTGGGTAAGTCCACCATGTATATGTCATATGATGAGGTGGTTGTCCAATGCCCTGTGGGCAGTGGTTCTTGTTCGCCTCCTGCATCGTTGTCCATGCCGTCGATATCTTCAGAGTCGAAGTCGAGCATGTCGGTTAAATCGTCGACAGTGGCTACTAAGTGGGTGGTGGGTGGGCGGCGAATTTCTTCGTCATCCGCATCCCAATCCTGCCCGACATGGTTCGGCCAGGACTCTCCTGACAAGGAGAGAGACCTTAAGGAGTTTAGTATGTCGCCGAAGGGCGAGTGCTGAAAGATATCCGCGGAGGTAAACTCCATGATTGGCGCCTAGTCGGATTCGATAGGCATGGGCGCGGGCAGTTCGGAGTCCGTGGCCGGGGAAGAATCCGATAGTTCGGCATCACGACTCCCGTAAAGGGTAAGGTCGATCATCGGCTCGATCGCCGCTGAGAGTACGGCCTCCGTGGCGGGGTCTATCCACCAGTCCATGGATGGCGCAATTGGCTCCGAATTGAGGGTCGGAGCGGTTGCCGGTGCGATCTCCTGAACACTGTCCAATGGTAGAGCTAAATCATGCTCATCGAGACCGTGTGGCGCACTCGGCAGGGGTTCGAATCCGTCGAAGATCAAGTCTCCACAGATGTTGGCCGTGTAGTTTAAGCTTCCAAACCTGACCTGGTGGCCAGGGGCGTATCTCTCGATCTGCTCCATATGGTCAAGCGAGTTGGCCCGCAGTGCGAAACCGTCGAATACAAAGATCTGTCCGGGGAGAAAAGTCTCACCCTGGACTGCATCGCTATCGATGATCGGAGGAGCCATCAAGCCTAACGGTGATGACACAGAGGAACTCTCAATGAAATAACCAATGTCGGTGTCAAAACCGGCGGATCTCGAGTAGGGGGTCCCGAACTGTGCGTCTAAGGCGTATGGTAACATGAGGCAGGGGACACGATGTTTTACCCAGGTTCGGGCCCTCTTGATGGAGGTAAAACCCTATGTCCTGCTTGATTTATTCTTGATGATATGAGTAGTACAAGAGTTGATCTACCACGAGATCGGAGAGACTAAACCCTAGAAGCTAGCCTATGGTATGATTGTTTGTTGTCCTACGGACTAAAACCCTCTGATTTATATAGACACCAGAAGGGGCTAGGGTTACACAAGGTCGGTTACAAAGGAGGAGATATACATATTCGTATTGCCTAGCTTGCCTTCCACGCCAAGTAGAGTCCCATCCGAACACGGGACGAAGTCTTCGATCTTGTATCTTCATAGTCCAATAGTCCGGCCAAAGGATATAGTCCGGCTGTCCGGAGACCCCCTAATCCAGCACTCCCTCAGCCATAGAGTGCCTTATCGAGTTGGTACACATGATCGGGGAAATAGGGATCCTCAAACCAGGGGAGTTGTTTGACATACACCAACTCATCAATAGGACCATTAAGAAAAGCACTCTTCACATCGATTTGTTGCAACTTGAAGTTATGATGAGAAGCGTAAGCAATCAACAAACGAATAGATTCAAGGTGAGCAATAGGGGCAAAGGTTTCACCGTAGTCGATACCCTCGACTTAGGAGTAGCCTTGTGCTACCAAGTGAGCCTTGTTGAGAACAATAATTCCATGAGAATCTTGCTTGTTCTTGAATATCCATTTGGTTCCAATGACATTATGGTTCCCCGTTGGCCTTGGCACCAATCTCCACACCTTGTTGTGCTCAAAGTTGTTGAGTTCTTCATGCATGGCATTACGCCAATCCGGATCTTCGAGTGCCTCATAGACCTTTTGGGGTTCAACACAAGAGACAAACGCGTGATGTTCACAATAGTTTGCCAATTGTCTATGAGTGCTTACCCCCTTTCGTATGCTTCCAAGCACATTCATCATGAGATGATCCTTGGTAGTGAGCTTGGATGCAATCTTGGCAGCACGACGCTCCAATTCCTCCTCAGGAGTGAGTTGAGGAGCGGTCACTTGATCATCTTGAGCGTCATCTTGAGCTTGTTCTTGATTGAGAGCTTGCTCTTGATCTTGACCTTGCTCGGAGGATAGAACTTGACATTGGGCATCACTTGATGGTTCAACACCATCTTGAGGTTGATCTTGCCCTTGGTCTTGTTCATGAGGTTGAGGGCCTTCACTTTGTTCTTCGGAAGCGTGTGGGCCTTGGGTTGGTGATGGTTCCACTTGAATGGAGCATTTTCCTTCTCCTACGGCCATAAGGGGTTCCTTAATGGGTAGGATAAAATCAACACCCATTCTTATTATGGCTTGGGGAGGAATTTCATCACCTACATCACAAGTGCCACTTTGCTCCAGTTGGGAGACGTTATTCTCATCAAACTCCACGTTACACGTCTCCTCAATAAGTCCCGTAGACTTAATGATGACATGGTAAGCGCGAGATTTTGTAGCATAACCAACAAATATGCCCTCTTGAGCTCTAGCCTCAAATTTAGATAAACAAACACCTTTCTTGAGAATGAAACACTTACACCCAAAAGTACTTGAGGTTGGGCTTGTTACTGGTGAGTATCTCATATGGAGTTTTGTTCAAGCCTTTGCGGAGATAAAGCTGATTGGATGCATGACACGCGATGTTGATGGCTTCGGCCCAAAAGTTGTATGGAGACTTGAACTCCGCCATCATGGTCCTTGCCGCATCCATCAACGTCCGGTTCTTCCTCTCCGCTACACCATTTTGTTGAGGGGTGTATGGTGCGGAATATTGATGCTTAATCCCCTCATCACTAAGAAACTCATCCAAGGTGTAGTTCTTGAACTCGATGTCGTTATCACTTCTTATTGTCAAGATCTTTGCATTGTGTTGGCGCTGAGCTTCATTTGCAAAATCAATGATGGTTTGTTGGGTCTCACTCTTCCTCTTGAAAAAGTATACCCAGGTGTATCTTGAATAATCATCCACAATCACCAAGCAATACTTTCTACCCCAAGACTATCAAAATATGGAGGCCCAAAGAGATCCAAATGAAGGAGCTCCAAAGGCCTCTTCGAGTAAATGATAGTCGTGGGAGGGTGAGCCTTCTCATGTAGCTTTCCTTCGATACAAGCACTGCAAGCACGATCTTTGGCAAAACTAACATTTGTTAGTCCACGAACATGGTCCCCCTTGAGAAGACTTTGCAAAGATCTCATATTGACATGGGCTAAACGGTGATGCCAAAGCCATCCCACGTCAACTTTAGCCATTAGGCATGTCGCAGTCTTAGTGGGTCGCTCCGAGATGTTAATCACATAGAGATCATTCTGGACATGCCCAACAAAGGCTACTTTAAGAGTCTTGCCACACAAGAGGGCCACGGTATCAATATCAAAGAAAGTGGCAAAGCCCATGAGTGCAAGTTGACGAACGGAAAGTAAATTGTATGCAAGGGACTCAATAAGCATGACTTTCTCGATCGTGAGATCATGAGAAATGACAACCTTGCCAAGTCCCAATACCTTAGAAGATGAGGCATCACCCCACTCGACGTTGGTGGGCATAGATGGAATCTTGTGCATGTCCACCACCAAGTCCTTGCTTCCGGTCATATGATTAGTGGATCCACTATCGAGCAACCATGATCCCCCACCAGAAGTAAACACCTACAAGAGATCAATGCTTGGTTTTAGGTAACCATTTTGTAATGGGTCCTTTGATGTTAGTAACAAGGGTCATAGGAACCCAAATAGACCATTCAGTGTACTCATAAGGAGAACCAACAAATTTAGCATAAACATGCCCATCACTAGCACGACACAACACATAAGAAGGGTTAAAGTCGCCCACTTTGTTGGAAGGGGTGGCATTGCCCTTCTTGACACCACCACCCTTCTCATTGTTCTTCTTCTCCTTAGAAGCACCCTCTTCCTCCTTCACAAAAGTTTGCTTGAGAGGAGGAGGTCGTTTAGCCTTGTCATTATTCTTCTTGTTCTTGGGATTAGAAGCAAACCCAATTCCCTCCTTGCCCACAACTTCCCTTTGATTGCTCAAAAGGTCGTTGAGGTTCTTCTCACCTTGTATGCAAGACACAAGGCCTTTCTCAAGTTGCTCCTTCAACTTAGCATTCTCCTCCACAAGATGCACATGCTCACAACATGGGTTAGTAGCATTTGCATTATCAATTAAGACCGTATGAGGAAAAGTGGCCTTTTCCTTAGTTAGCTTCACTTGGAGTTGATTATGAGACTCTTTAAGGTTAGCATGAACACCCTTCAAGGATTTGTGAGACTTGTTGAGTAAATCAAACTCCTCCTTGAGTCTAGAAATATCAACCCCAAGTTTGGCCTTCTCGGAATTGAGCACACGAGATACAACAAGTGCATGATCAAGATCTTTCTTTAATGCAGCATGCTCATCGTTGGGTGACTCCTCAAGAGACAAAGGATGAACATGCTCTTCCTCAGGAGCATTAGATATATCTGATATCTCATCGGCATAGTCACGACTATGTCCCTCCATCTTAGAGATGGTATCTTCGTGAGCCTCGATCATGTAATTGGCTTTACCAAGTTGTTCCAAGAGAGCAACAAAGTGCTTCTTGGATTTACCCTTGAGCTTACTCATAAAAGACTCAAATTCATTTTCTTCCTCATTAGACCGTTCACTTTCATCAATGCAATCCATCAAAGAGGGATTAGTAGTGATGGTAGTTTTGATGTTGGGGGTTACCTTGTTGGTGGCTTTGGCCATGAGGCACTTGGCGGTGATGTTCTTATTGGGTGAGTCGAAGAGGGACACCCGTGGAGTTGTTGCAATGGCAACGGAGGCCATGGCCACCATCTCACCATCTTCATCATCCTCATTGTACTCTTCTTGTGCCACCAACCCCTTGGGAGGAGTCTTCTTGGTGAAGTTGCTCTTGCTGGGGAAGGACTTGGCCTTGTCTTTTCGGATGAGCTTGCTACCGTTGTCTTCCCTCTTCTCATATGGGCACTCCGCAACAAAATGGCTCGCATTGCCACAGTTATAGCAAGTCCTCACACGTTGCTTGCCCTTTGTGCCACTTGAGTTGTTCTTGTTGAAGTTGGGCCTTGTGTTCTTCTTGCTCCAAAATTGTCTTGAAGCGAGAGCCATGTGCTCATGATAAGCATATTTTGTATCTTCGGGGTTGCTCTCCTCTTCTTCCTCTTCATACTCTTCTTCCACACTCGCCTTGGCCTTCAAAGCAAGGTTGGGTTTCTTTGCTCTTTGAGAAATAAACACCGCATTGTCGGTGGTCTTGTCCAAGATACGCATTGCCACAAACTCATCCAACACTTCACTTGAGGACAAGGTGTGGAAGTCCGGCCTTTGACGAATGACGGAGGACACGGCCTTATGGTAAGGCATCATGGCTTTGAGAAACTTGTGCTTGATCCAATTGTCATTTTTGTCCTTGCTCCCATGATCTCATAGTGAGACGGCGATAGTGGTTAATCTCCGATAAAGCTCACGAGGTTCTTCACCTTCATTCATTGCAAATTCATCGGCTTCATCTTGCACCACTTCATAGTTGGAGCGTCGAATGCTTGCGCTTCCCTTGTAAAGGTAAACAACATGGTGCCATGCTTCCTTGGCCACGGTGAAAGGTCGAAGATGTGCAATATCTTCGGATGGAATTGCATCTTGTATGATGAAGAGAGCACTCTCGTTGAATTGATGATCCGCGGCTTCTCTAGGGGTGAAGTTGTTTGGGTCATGCGGATAGAAACCTTGCTCAATGATTCTCCAAAATTTAGTATTGACATGATTTAAATGACATTTAAAGCGATAGACCCAAGAGTCAAAATCCTCATTTTTTACAATCTTAGGAGGAGGACCCGCATGATTTAAGTGAGTGGAGGGAACCGGTCCTCCATAAGTGAGAGGAGGTTCAACATGGGCAAAGATGCCATTTCCACTTTTACCACTAGACAAAGGAACTTTATCACTAGAAGCTTCCCCCTTGTTGGAGTTAGCATCCGTCACCTTGTTAGTGGGATCGACCACTTCCAGCGGTGCGATGGACAATTTAAGACCATCAAGAAAGTTCTTAAGCACGCCTTTGACCTCAGCCATCATGGAGGTTTTAAATGTGTCCAAGGCCACATTGATCTCCTCACGTGAGACCAAGGTTCCCCAATCGGCCGTAGACGAGGATGGAATCACACCGGGGTGCTCCTCCTCACCGTCTATGGTGTCAACCATACTCTTCGGACGGCAAAGTCCTTAATAAAGAGACAAGGATCTAATACCAATTGAAAGGATCAATATAGTTGACTAGAGGGGGGTGAATAGGCAACTAATAGTTTTAGCTTTTCTTTACCAATTTAAACTTTGCATCAAAGTAGGTTGTCTAGATATGAAACTAGGTGAGCAACCTATATGATGCAACAACAACAAGCACACAAGCAAGCAAGGGATGCAACACAATATAAGCTTGCACAAGTAAAGGTACGAGATAACCAAGAGTGGAGCCGGTGAAGACGAGGATGTGTTACCGAAGTTCCTTCCCTTTGAGAGGAAGATGTCTCCGTTGGAGCGGTGTGGAGGCACAATGCTCCCCAAGAAGCCACTAGGGCCACCGTATTCTCCTCACGGCCTCACACAATGCAAGATGTCGTGATTCTACTATTGGTGCCCTTGGAGGCGGCGACCAAACCTTTACAAACAAGGTTGGCGCAATCTCCACAACTTAATTGGAGGCTCCCAAGAACACCACGAAGCTTCACCACAAAGGACTATGGATCCGCGATGACCTCAACCATCTAGGGTGCTCAAACACCCAAGAGTAATAAGATCCACAAGGGATTAGTGGGAGAATCAAATTTCTCTTGGTGGAAGTTTAGATCGGAGCCTTCTCAATGAATCCCTAGAAAATCAACAAGTTTGATTGGCTAGGGAGAGAGATCGGGCGAAAATGGAGCTTAGGGATGGAAGAGGTAGTCAACTCGGAGAAGAAGAGCCCCCCTTATAGTGATAGGACAAATACAACCGTTATCTACTTACTCAGCCCGCGACTTGCGGTACTACCGCACCAGACATGCGGTGCTACCGCAAGGGACTGCGGTAAAACCACGAGGCACCGCGATACTACCTTTGCGCGGCAGGGGCTAGACCAGCCCTGATGCATTGAAGCGAAGAGCGGTAGAACCGCCAGAGCGGTACTACCGCAAGGCAGGGATTGTCTAGGCTGGGAAGGCACATACATAAAAAATTACATCCGTGACTACTTCCGATGAGTTCCGATCCGTGCAAGAATACGACACGGTACTACCGCGTAGGGCGCGGATGTAAAAAATTACATCCGCCCCTACATCCGCTCATGCTGTTGTGCCTGGCCTGAGGCCACGGTACTACCGCGCCCATGGAGCGGTACTACCGTAAGGACCTGTGGTACTATCGTGCCCCTGCCTGGTACTACCGCAAGGTCTTGCGGTACTACCGCTCCCAAGAGCAGTACTATCGCATGCCCCAGCACAACAACACTAGGAGTCCTTCATTTTGCAGAGACATGGAAAAACGAAGGATGCTCCAAAGAGCCAAAGGAAAGGTGGTGCAAAAGGAACAGACGTGTACGTGATGATTCCACCCAAACCTTTCCAAATCGGACCCCCTCTTAATAGTATGGCTTTCCTACGACTCAAATCCACCGAAAAGAAACGTAAAGAAGCATCGTCTTCAATAGGCTTCGAGGGGCACCAAATCGTCTTGTGCCTAGACATGATATATCTGAAATGCTCAATGCACACGATTAGTCCGCAAAAGCATTGTCA
This sequence comes from Triticum aestivum, assembly GCF_018294505.1. Classification (NCBI taxonomy): domain Eukaryota; kingdom Viridiplantae; phylum Streptophyta; class Magnoliopsida; order Poales; family Poaceae; genus Triticum; species Triticum aestivum. The sequence continues at coordinate 363,757,538 of NC_057806.1, read as the reverse complement.
TCAATCACCAAAACTACTTAGGGATAAACATGCCCTTACACCTTGCTCCATCAAAAAGAATCATGTGAAAACTGCTTTGTGTGATTTAGGAGCTGGTGTTAGTGTTATGCCTTTCTCTTTATATAAAAGACTTGACTTGAATAAACTCACACCTACTGAAATTTCTTTGCTAATGGCTGACAAATCAGCTGCCATACCTATTGGTATATGTGAGGATGTGCCCGTTGTTGTCGCTAATGTTACTATTTTGACTGACTTTGTTATACTTGAGATGCCCGAGGACGACAACATGTCGATTATCCTTGGTAGACCCTTCTTGAATACTGCAGGGGCTATTATTGATTGCAATAAAAGCAAGGTCACTTTTCATATCAATGGTAATGAGCATACGGTGCACTTTCCGAAGAAACAATTCCAAGTGAATGGTATTAATATTATTGAAAAATCTTCGACAAGTGAATGGAAGTTTTCAAATAGCTCTACCTACTGTCAAAAAGAAATATGAAATGCTTATTGTTGGGGAAATGCATATCCCCATTGAAGTAACTTAGTGATTTACGAAAGTTCTTTGGTTTCATGTTAACCGAAAGTGGTTGTTAATAAGACTTGATCAACCTTATTAATGAATCATTTTTAACGGTATGAAGTTGATGAATTTAGTAAGCACTACTTTCTGTCCCTACTTTTTATTCTCTGTTTTTATTAGTTAAATAAAATAAAATGTCATGTTTTGTCTGTTTTCTGAATTTCCCGTGCAATAAAAAATGACCCAAAAATAAAAGTTCTCAGAATGCTCTGAAAATTTTATATGATTTTTACATGAATATTTAAGAATTTTTGGTGCAAAAATAATCAGAGAGAGGTGCACCAGGTGGGCACAACCCATCTAGGCGTGCCAGCACCCCCTGGCGCGCCCTGGGGGGTTGTGGTCCCCATGTGGGCCCCCTCTCTTATCTCTTTAGCCCACATTGTCACCTACCTCCAGAAAAAAATCACTCTTTCTCTCTCTCCTGTGTTCTTGCTCATTTTGCTGCCATTTTCGATCTCTTTGCTCAAAGCTCCATTTCTGAAACTGTTTCGGGAGATTGTTGCTTAGTATGTGACTCCACCATTTGTCCAATTAGTTTTTGTTTTAGTGGTTTAGACTTTGAATAATTAGCTACTCTAGGTGCTGCTGTAGATGTGCTTGCATATTGAATTCTTAGTGGTCTAAGTAGTTTGAATGCTTGCTATGGCCTCTATGTATCCCTATGAGTAGTTGCTATTAGTTTTGTGAAGTTTTGTTGGAAAAATTTTGTGAACTAAAAATTCAGATTTTTGTTCATAGGGAAAATTGTATGCGGACATGATGAACCTGTTTGGAAGGAGTTCCTTGAGTAGACGATCCTCGGGGGCATCCTCTAGTGACAGCTCTGCTCACCGGTCTTACGTTGAACCAAGTGAAAGTTCCACGCGAGATGCAGCCACCAAAATATGCTTATGGCCTTGTTATGAGTATATGATGCAGGTGGGCATCAAGGAGGAATTTGAGCAATATGTTCACAATGCCGGTCTTGGTCCCTACCTCTCAGATAAGTGTGAACATCGCTGTCTTCTCACTGAATCATTTGCCAAAGGATTTAAATATTTTCCACGTGAGTCTAGGGTGTCATTTATGCTTTATGATGAACCATTTACTATTCCACTAGAAAATTTTGCCTACCATTACAAACTTCCATTTTGGGGTTCGCTTGATGAGCCAACAAAGACTGATATGAGACCTTCTTGACTAGCCTTTGTTATGGTGAAAATAGGGGAGTAAGGCAAGGAAGAATAAAGAGCATTCACTTTTCCACAATTCAGTACCTTGCATTATTTAACGGGAAATGCATAGTAGGCAAGCAAGACTGTAGCATACTCTGTTCGCCAGCCTTGAGCCTCATTCACACCGCTCTCACTGGTGAAAGGAATTATAACCTTGGAGCGATTGTTGCACGTATACTTCAGCATAACGCCAGAAGTGGCTGGTTCTATGATGGAATTTATGCCACACGTTTAGCACGAGGACGGGGTGTTTCACCTTTGCCCTTTGACCCTATCCTACCCACTTGATATTTAGATTTTGATGCCTTAAAGGAGCATAAGATTCTCAAGGGGAGGGCTGATAACTTCACTTATAATTTGTTGTTTAACCAATCACATGTTGTGGACACATATTTGCCCGCGCCTGCTCTCTTTGATTATCACAGCAAGGAAAGATATTTTGTTCTTGAGAGCGAGGCCCGAGCTCACAACGCAGCAGTGTTGGCGGCACGGTGTGCTGAGGCCTCCGCACTGAGAGCCTCCGTGAGCTACCACGCCGACTACTACCCTCCAGGCTATTGATTCACTACCAACTTAGGCCAAAAGCCTAAGCTTGGGGGAGTACATGTTTCCACCGACATTATATTCATGTCCACTTATTCCATTTATCGGTGTTCATACTTTTTCATTGTATCATCCATGCTTAGATCTATTTTTCTTGCTTTCTTCTTGTGTGTTTGAAATACTTTAGAAAAACCAAAAAAATTAGTTGTAGTAATGTACTTTCTATGCATGCTTAGTAGTAGTACTAAAAATAAAATCCAAAAAGATTTCCTTGTTCTTCTTTTGCTTGTTGGGAGCTTTCCCGTGTAAATAGTTGTTCTTGTTTTTTTTATTTGCTTACTGAAGAAAACCAAAAACTCTAAAAATATTTCAGTGTGTTTCTCTGAATTTCTTTTCTTTTATTCGAGTTGTACCGAGGAGAAGACCACGATGAAAATGTTGAGTGGCTCTCATATGAATAACTATTGAACTAATAAGAGTCCATTTTACCTTGTCTTCTCCTGTTGAATAAAATGTTTTGCAGATTCCAGCTTAGTCCATGGCACTCTTGCACTATTATTATTTTCATATCATTCGGTCGTGCAAGTGAAAGGCAATAATGACGATATGCGATGAGCTGGTCGTGGCAAGGAGAAACTGGTATGGATGATATGCAATGAGCTGGTCGTGCAAGTGAAAGGCAATAATGACGATATGCGATGAGCTGGTCGTGGCAAGGAGAAACTGGTATGGACTCGACTTGTTATGTCTGTGTAAATATGTTTAACCTAGTATCCAGGCTTCAACCCATTATGATTAAACATGTTTGCAATGGCAATTAGAGATTATAGTTTCTCATGCCATGCATAAGTAGCTGGGACTGGATAATGATTTATCTTGTATATCAACATAGCGTTAAAATGATTGTGATGTAGTATGATGATATGGTATCCTCCTCTGAATGTTTGAGTGGCATGACTTGGTACATGTTCATGCATGTAGTTGAATCAAAACCAAAATTGCCTCTATAATATTTATGTTCATGGTGTTCATATACTACTCATGCTAGTGTCCAATGTTACTTATGCATAATGCTTGGTTATGATCGTTGTTGCTCTCTAGTTGGCCGCTTCCCAATCTTAAAATTGCTAGCCTTCGCCTGTAGTGGGCATTTTGCTTGTACATCAAAAACCTCGAACCCAAAGTTATTCCAGATGAGTCCACCATACCTACCTATATACGGTATTACCCTGTCGTCCTAAGTAAATTTGTGCCACCTCTAAAAACTTCTAAAAAAATTATCCGTTTTGTGTGCTTGGATCGTTCATGGAACGACAGGAGGTTGTCGATATCTTCCATGCTAAGTATGTTATCCTCAGGTCGAGTGTTTATTCACTCATCATCGCACGAGGAAATGGGCGGTAATAGGGATTCCCAGTCCCGAACTCAAAAATGCACATAATTAAACAAAACTCCCGTGGGACTGATGTTGGTATGGACGACATCCGTTGTTTCGGACAAGCCGTGGAGTGTGATTGATGGTGGAGGGGGATTAAACCTTTACTTTTATCGCTTGGGAACCACCACTAGCGTGCTTAGCATGGAAGATGTTGATAACTGATGGTCGTGAAGTGAATGAGAAGGGTGCATGTCTCAAAATATCATTTAGCTCTGTTTTAAAAATTGAGCTCTGGCACCTCTACAAATCACTACTTCCCTCTGTGAAGGGACTATCTATTTACTTTTATGTTGTGTCATCACCTTCTATAAACAAGCGCCAGAAACTAAGTAGAGCACAGCGGTCATGATTTATGCATTGTGTATAGCTAATGTTGGGTGCATCATGACTAGATCTTTTATACCATAAATTACAATGTTTAGTCGCTGCTTGAACTTCGGAGGTGCTATGCATTTATGTTTTGCGGTCTCAGAAAGGGCTAGCGAGATACCATTATTATCATATTATATCATGGTTGTTTTGACAACGTGTTGTTGTTTGAGATATCTTATTATTGCTCGCTAGCTGATTATGTCATTGATATGAATCATTATAATCTTTAAGACTTATTGTGGACATGGTTAGTTATAATGTTGGCTGAAAACCTGGGTGTTGTTTAAGCTTATATATGCAAACAAGAGCAAAAGAGTTCGTAAAAGTTTTTCTTTCTCACTTTCAGTTTATCAACTGAATTGCTTGAGGACAAGCAAAGGTTTAAGATTGGGGAGTTGATACGTCTCCAACGTATCTACTTTTTCTCACGCTTTTCCTCTTGTTTTGGACTCTAATTTGCATGATTTGGATGAAACTAACCCCGGACTGACGCTATTTTCAGCAGAACTACCATGGTGTTGTTTTTGTGCAGAAATAAAAGTTCTCAGAATGGAACGAAACTTTTTGAGGATTTTTTATACCAATAATAAGAATTTCTGGAGCCAAGACCCACCGGAGAGGGGCCCCTGGGTGGGCACAACCCACCAGGACGTGCCCCCCTCCCCTGGCGCGCCCAGGTGGGTTGTACCCACCTGGTGGCCCCACTGATGACCCCCCTGATACTATAAAATCACATTATTCCAGAAAAAATCAGGGAGAAAGAATTATCGTGATCCACGAGACGGAGCTGCCGCCAAGCCCTGTTCTTCCTCGGGAGGGCAGATTTGGAGTCCGTTTGGGGCTCCGGAGAGGGGGATCTTCGTTCTTCATCATCACCAACCCTTCTCCATCGGCAACTCCATGATGCTCCCCACCGGGAGTGAGTAATTCCTTCGTAGGCTCGTTGGTCGGTGAGGAGTTGGATGAGATTCATCATGTAATCGAGTTAGTTTTGTTAGGGCCTGATCCTAGTATCCACTATGTTCTTAGATTGATGTTGCTATGACTTTGCCATGCTTAATGCTTGTCACTTTGGGCCAGGGTGCCATGATTTCAGATCTGAACCGTTTATGAATTCATCATTATATCCATGTTTTAGATCCGATCTTGCAAGTTATAGTCACCTACTACGGTTATGATCCGGCAACCCCGGAGTGACAACAACCGGGCCAACTCCCGGTGATGACCGTAGTTTGAGGAGTTCATGTATTCACTATGTGTTAATGCTTTATTCCGGTTCTCTATTAAAAGGAGGCCTTAATATCCCTTAGTTTCCAATATGGACCCCGCTGCCACGGGAGGGTAGGACAAAAGATGTCATGCAAGTTCTTTTAATAAAGCACGTATGACTATTTACGCAATACATGCCTACATTATATCGATGAACTGGAGCTAGTGCCGTATTGCCCTAGGTTATAACTGTCACATGATGAATATCATCCAACAAGTCACCGATCCAATGCCTACGAATTTATCCTTATTGATCTTACTGCGTTACTATTGCTATCATCACTGTTACACTTGCTACAAATTACTGCTATCACTATTACTGTTACCGTTACTGCTGTCACTATTATCAAAACTATCAAACTACTTTGCTACTAATCACTTTGCTACAGATAATTAATCTCCAGGTGTGGTTGAATTGACAACTCAGCTGCTAATACCTTCAAATATTCTTTGGCTCCCCTTGTGTCGAATCTATAAATTTGGGTTGAATACTCTACCCTTGAAAATTGTTGCGATCCCCTATACTTGTGGGTTATCAGTGGTGCATAAAAACAAGAGGGGAGAGTGTGTCCACGTACCCTCGTAGACCGAAAGCGGAAGCGTTTAGTAACGCGGTTGATGTAGTCGAACATCTTCGCGATCCAACCGATCCAAGCACCAAACGTACGGCACCTCCGCGTCCAGCACATGTTCAGCTCGATGACGTCCCTTGATCTCTTGATCCAGTTGAGGACGAGGGAGAGTTCCGTCAGCATGAGGGCGTGATGACGGTGATGATGAAGTTACCGGCGGAGGGCTTCGCCTAAGCACTACGACGATATGACTGAGGTGTGTAACTGTGGAGGGGGGCACCGCACATGCCTAAGAGAAGACTTGGTGTGCCTTTGGGGTGCCCCCCTCCCACTTATATAAAGGGGGGAGGAGGACGGCCCTAGAGGGGCGTGCCAAGGGGGGGAGTCCTACTTGGACTCTCGGTCCAAGTAGGATTCGCCCCCCCCCCCTTCCTATTCCAACTAGGAGAAGGAAGGAAAGGGAGAAGGGGGGAGGAAAGAGGGGGCGCCGCCCCCTCCTAGTCCAATTCGGACCAGCCCAGGGGGGTGCGGCCACCCCTTGAGGCCCTCCTCTCCTTTCCACTAAAGCCCATTAAGGCCCATTACTCCCCGGCGGGTTCCGGTAACCTCCCGGTACTCCGAATTTCACCCGAAACAACCCGAACCATTCCGGTGTCCGAATGTAACCTTTCAATATATGAATCTTTACCTCTCGACCATTTCAAGACTCCTCGTCATGTCCGTGATCTTATCCGGGATTCCGAACAAACTTCGGTTCATGAAAACACATAACTCATAATACAAATCGTTATCGAACGTTAAGCGTGCGGACCCTACGGGTTCGAGAACTATGTAGACATGACCGAGACACATTTCCGGTCAATAACCAATAGCGGAACCTGGATGCTCATATTGGTTCCTACATATTGTATGAAGATCTTTATCGGTCAAACCGTGTATCAACATACATTGTTCCCTTTGTCATCGGTATGTTACTTGCCCGAGATTCGATCGTCGGTATCATCATACCTAGTTCAATCTCATCACCGGAAAGTCTCTTTACTCATTCCGTAATGCATCATCCCATGACTAACTCATTAGTCACATTGCTTGCAAGGCCCATAGTGATGTGCATTACCGAGAGGGCCCAGAGATACCTCTCCAATACACAGAGTGACAAATCCTCATCTCGATCTATGCTAACTCAACAAACACCATCAGAGACACCTGTAGAGCAACTTTATAATCACCCAGTTACGTCGTGACGTTTGATAGCACACAAGGTGTTCCTCCGGTATTCGGTGGTTGCATAATCTCATAGTCTGAGGAACATGTATAAGTCATTAAGAAAGCAATAGTAGAAAAACTAAGGCCTCCTTTGGTTTGGGGGAATTTCATAGGAATTCTAGAGGATAGGATTCTTATAGGATTTTTTTCCTTTAGAGCCCTTTGGTTCATAGGAATGGATTCCTATTCCTATATAGGATTGGTTCCTATCCTCCACATTTCATAGGAAAATAAAAATGAGCCCAGACTCAATGGAAAAATTCCTTTGGTGTCAACCAAATGACATCTTATTTCCTATTCCTACTCATAGGATTTGAGATACATGTCATCTCATTTCCTACAAGATTCCTATTCCTACGATAATCCTATCCTATGAACCAAAAGAGGCCTAAACAATCATTATGCTAAGCTAACGAATGGGTCTTATCCATCACATCATTCTCTAATGATGTGATCCCGTTCATCAAATGACAACACATGTCTATGGCTAGGAAACTTAACCATCTTTGATTAACGGTCTAGTCAAGTAGAGGCATACTAGGGACATTCTGTTTGTCTATGTATCCACACATGTACTAAGTTTCTAGTTAATACAATTTTAGCATGAATAATAATCATTTATAATGATATAAGTAAATATAAATAACAACTTTATTATAGCCTCTAGGGCATATTTCCTTCAGATACCACGGGTAGGCCCTGACGTACTGCTCCACCACCCGAGGTTCGGCACCTTCCGAGCACTTGCTCTGGTACTTCAGGAGCCAGGGCAGCG